>NC_057808.1:20198970-20498970 GCF_018294505.1 Triticum aestivum | reverse complement strand
CGGTACCTTCCCCGCCGGTATCTTCCCCGCCGGTACGTTCCCCGCCGGTCTCGACGCCGCCATCGGTCTCGGCGCCGCCATCGGTGCCGGCGCCGTCGGTGTCGATGTCGGCGTCAGTACCATCATCGAGCCTGACCTGCAAACCATGCGTAGCAGTCAAATAGTCGAGGTACTCTTGTTCAGCCTCATAATCAATCTCGTCTGCATCTTGGTCAGAAGGCCCAATTTTTTCGTTGTTCGACATGTTTCCTATGATTAAGTCTCCTCGTTTAATTCTAAAAGTATGAAAAATGAGAAATGACATAAAAAAGAAATCTATATTTGCCGGAATGTCGTTTCCCAGTAAGTCCCAGCACTCGATATGCCTACTATCTAGCACAAATCATGCCAAAATTCACGGAAAATTTCGGCATGACCTTTGCTAAAAAATGGACATATCGAGCGCCTGAAATTCACCGAAACCAAAATGAATCAACATTCCGGCATAACATAGGCCACTCGGATCATTTACGCTGCACATAATCATCATTTTCCATATATGACATGTCCAAAACATCACATGTCCAAATGACATGTCCAAATCCCAAACATGACGTGTCCAAAACATGACATGTCCACATATCACATGTCCAGTTCAAATTTGCATATAAATTCAGCCTACCTAAATTCAGCCTACCTAAATTTGCTTTAACAAGGGATATTGATTTGGACAATTGCTTATATGCTGCCTTTTCTTTTAACTACAATTGCTTAACCCTAAATTGCTTAACCTATTGCCCTAACTAAAACCTAAGTAAATTAACCGAAGAACCATAGCTGGTAGAGAGAGGAGGACCGCTTGAGGGGTTACAGAGGGTGCAGGGGCGAGGAGGCAGGCCCGACGACGGCCGAGGTTGGGAGGGGAGGAAGCAGAGGAGGGAGGCGTGGCGCATCGGGGTCGGGGGCGAGCGCCGGGGCACAACAAGGGCAGGGCCCCAGCGGTGTGACGGGGGAAGAGAGAGTGGGGATTTGTGGGGAAAAGAGGCGGGATGAAGCAGAGAGAGTGAGGGTTTTGGGTCAAGGGGACGTAGCAGTAGAGCTTTTAGAGCAAATGCGCTACTACTATTACAGGCAGCTATATAGGTTTTATACGGAAACCGCTACTGCTACCTTGACTAGCTGTAGCTCTTTTTCAGTAAAGCGCTACTGCTATAACTAGTTTTCCTTTTTCTTTTCCTTTATTTTCTCTCACTTTTCTTTTTTTTTTTTCCGAGAGCAATGAACGAAGGGAAGGCGATATATATTGCATCATTTGACGGTTAAATATGTATACAAAATAGGAACATATATATATATATATATATTACATCATTTGACCGATAACATACGGTTCCTCAGCGTTGATGTTTTTGTTTTTGAGTCAGCTTCTTTCCCTTCTTGTTCGTTGAAGAACAATTGAGCCCCTCATTGTGACTTTGCCTTTTCCATGGAGTACGATTTTTCTTAGGTAATGTAGTATTGATTCTTCTTTTGACGTATACTTCATCATCATCGTCATCTTCCCTTATTAGGTTGCCATACTGATCGTAGTCTTCCTCGTTGGCGACTCCATCCATTCCAATGATGTTCCTTTTGCCTTTCCTCACGACAACACGGCTGGGATTGCACGGGTCGGTTATGAAGAAGCATTGTGTCACGTGCTTAGCGTGTACCCATGGCTATTTTTTGCGATAGCGTTCATGGTAGCGCTCTTGGCGTCGGGTATAGTCATGGTAGTGAAATTCCGGTTTTCTCTTTCGACATTCTTAGCCCATCTGACACGGAACATCGTCGTGTTGTGCAGTCCACACTACTAAGAAAAGGTCTGCTAGTGGCGCACCTGTTTTGCCTAATAATTGCGCACTACAGGTGCGCCACTAGCATCACGCCATTAGAATTTTTTACAAATGGCACACCATAGGTGCGCCATTAATATCTGGTATACTAATGGCGCACCAGGCAGTGCGCCATTACTATCTGACTTAGTAATGGCGCACCATATAGAAAAAAAAAATTCAATTTTTTTTTCGTTTTTTTCTTAATCTCGGGTCAATAAGTTTAATCTCAAGTCAAATCGCACTCCGTGGTCAAACTTCCCGAAAGGTCACCCATCCTCACACTACTCCAGCCCAAGCACGCTTAACTTCAGAGTTCTATCCATCCCCAGCACCAGCTCACTTAACAGGCACTTGTTGATATATCTAGCATGCCAATCCTATTAAACCTTGTTGATGTCTAGGACTTTGTTCTTGTTCATGAGTGTGATGAAATATTGAAAAAATATTTCAAACTTCCGTTCATATTACGTATCATATTTTGAACATTTTCTCCAAAAAAAATTGAAACTCTTTTTTCAGTTACTAGTGGCGCACCTAGCAAATGGTGCGCCACTAGTAAGTTTGAAATTTTTTTCCATTTTTCCCCCTCGAGATCTTAAAAGTCCCGTATCTTTTTTTCTGTTAGGTTTTTGGGGATTCTAAAATCAATGGTCCCGTTGAATTCGGATGTATCTTTTCGAGTAGATGATTTTTCATATAAAAAACTTTTTAATCCGAGTTCGTATGCAAAAGTTATGCCCATTTTACAAATTCCAGAGAGATTTTGCAAATAAAGTTGAAATTCATATTTGTAAATTTTCCCAACAACTAGACCACAAATCACATGGGAAACTTATTTTTTTTATTTTATTGACATTTCCATCATTTTCTTTTATTTTTTTCTAAAACTGAAAAGGCGGTCCACAGGGGGGTGCATTCGGTGGAATTTTTGGGCAAAGTTAGTAATGGCGCACCGTGGGTGTGGTGCGCCACCACACCCATGGTGCGCCATTACTAACTTTGAAAAAAAATTAAAAAAATTGTTAGTAGTGGCGCACCGAGGGTGTGGTGCGCCATTACTAGTTAAAACTAGTAATGGCGCACTGTCCCCTGGTGCGCCATTACTAGTTTTGAAAAAAAAAGAAATTGTTAGTAGTGGCGCACCGAGGGTGTAGTGCGCCATTACTAGTTTAACTAGTAATGGCGCACTATCCCTTGGTGCACCATTACTAGTTTTGAAAAAAAATAAAAAAAATGTTAGTAGTGGAGCACCGTGGATGTGGTGCACCATTATTATTTGGACACTAATGGCGTACCAACACATGGTGCGCCATTAGTATATAGTAGTGGCGCACCACATGTGTGGTGCGCCATTAGTGTCCATATTATCTATAGCCCTTTTCCTAGTACTGCCAGGGTAGTAAAGCTCCTAGATCTCCTCGACCCTTCCGTAAAATCTTTCAGTTGCACCGTTGTCGCTGCCGGCCATGCATTCCATTGTCACCCCTGAGTTCTGATCATCACTGTCCATATCTTTGGCCTCCGTGTAGAACGTGTATCCGTTGATATCGTATGCCCGATAGGTTACGAGGTTGGGCGAGGAGCCATGTGCTAAGGCGTATATGAGCAATCCGTCCTTAGAGCCCTCCTCCGGGGGATTAGCAATAATATGCTCTTTGAACCAATGCAGGAAAGTGGAGTTGTGCTCTCTAGTAACCTTGGCATCCATCATGCATACCCCCCGGTCACGATACTTCTTTGCGATAACTTCTTTGTGCAGTGCCACAAAAGGATCTACCTCGTCTAGGTGTTGTAGCACTACCAAATTTGCTCTGTCAAAGTCGCTACGTCGATCTGATTATACCACGTGCAGTTCCCTGCGACCATTGGAGTGACCTTCTCCTTCGAGTCTCCCATTGTGCTTGTTAACGGGCAAACCAACACTAACACCAAGCGGCTGCAGGTCTGCGCCATATAGAAAATTCTCGCGGAAATAGATGCACCCTTGTGTGAGATAGCCCTGGACGATGCTTCCATCTGGACGGGACATGTTACGAACGAATCCTTTGATGATCCCATTCATCCTCTCAAACGGCATCATGTTGTGCAGAAATGACGGCCCCAGGTCTATTATGTCGTCCACAATATGGACACACAGATGCACCATCATGTCAAAGAACGCGGGCGGGAAGTACATCTCAAGCTCATTCAGTATCACAACAATCCCTTCCTGTAGCCATCGGAGCTGCTTTAGACTGATCGACTTTCGAGAGATGACGTCAAAGTTACAGAGACCAATAAGCGTGTCAGGGACGTTCTTGTCCATTATTCCTCTAAGGGCAACAGGTAGTATCTGCATCATCATCACCTGACAGTCATGGGACTTCATCCCGCTGAACCTTTTCTTGTCCGTGTCTAGATATCTACTTATCTTGCCACAGTAATCGGAACTAATTTTGACTCCGGCAAGGCACTTAAAGAATTGACCGATCTCAACCTCACTTAAGGTGAAGCAAGAAGGGGGGCAATAATCCTCTTTCTTTATTTTCTTGCCCTTCTTCTCCCGTGCCTCTGTCTCCGTCTCTATCTCGTCTGACATTTTACGGGGCGGCATGTGCAGATCTTCCCTGATTTTCAAATCTTGCATGTCTTTTCTTCCCTTCGGCCCATCCTTGGTCTTATCCGGCATGTTCATCAGTGTCGCGAGCAAGCTCTCATGGACATTCTTACATATATGCATTTGATCAAGGCAATGAGGTGTATCGAGTTTGTGCCAGTACTCCAAGTCCCAGAACACAGACCTCGTCTTCCATACCTTCAGCAGCGGCTCCGGCACCTTTTCCATTGTCTTTCCCGGCGCGGGGCACTCCTTGCAGTTTTTCAACAGCTCATCGATTTCGGCACCACTCCGCTTACGTGGAGGTCCTCGATGCTCAGCGTGACCATTGAATAGATCTCCACGGTTTCTCCACGGGTCGTCCTGTTCAAGCCATCTTCGATGCCCCATGTAGACGATTTTCCCAGACCAACCATCTTTCCTTGACGTTAGCTGCTGAGACGTCGTATCATCCATGCACCGCGTGCATCCGCAATGTCCATGGCACACCTGGCCTGCGACATATCTGTAACCGAGATAGTCGTGCACCGTCGTGATCAGCGCGCCTCTCATGTAGAAATACTCGCCTTTGCTGGCGTTCCATGTCTTGGCCGGTGTTTTCCATAACGTGTCTAACTCCTCTTGAAGTATCCCCAGATACAAATTAATATTATTTCCTGGTTGTTTCGGCCCTTGAATAAGCATGCTCATGTGAATGTACTTCGAGTTCATGCACAACCAGGGGGGAGGTTGTATATCCATACAAACACGGCCCATGTGCTATGGTTGGTGTTCTGGTTGCCAAACGGATTCATGCCATTGGTACACGCGCTGAGCACGATGTTCCTTGCATCACATTCGAAATACCGATAGAAGCTGTTCAACGCTCTCCACTGGCTTCCATCCTTAACGTGTCTCAGCTTCGGATCATCTGCATCGTCGGGCTTCTTCCTCTCCGCGTGCCAGCACGTTAGCTTTGCTTCCTTGGGATCTACAAAATACCCCTGGAGGGGGAGTGATCAGTAAGTAACATACAACTTTCTGGGGACATTTCTTCCCGGCCTTCTTGTATCGAGAAGCATTGCACACCGGACAGCTTGTTTTTTCCGCGTGCTCCTTCCGATAAATTGTGCAATCGTTGATGCATGCATGGTATCTAATGTGCGGCAGATCAAGAGGGCACACGATCTTCTTGGCCTCATCAACACTAGTAGGACATAGATTCCCCGCGGGAAGAACATCCTTTAGGTACTTGAGATGCTCATCGAGCCTAGTGTCAGTCCATTTGTTTTTAGCCTTCGTCTTCAGGAGTTGGAGCGTGAAACTCAAGCGGGTCACCTCAGGATTGCAACCATCATACAATGGAGTGTTCGAGTCTACCACTAGTTGCTCCAACTTAGCCTCCTCTCTGGAAGCAGCTCTCTCAGTACTCGTCTCCTTGTGAAGCAGTGCTTGAACATGAGGGTCCCGCATGATTGAACTTAGTACCGACGAACTCTGCTGCGTGGAGTCCACGTCGTTCTCTACGCCTCCATGTCCGGCCCCTTCTCCTCCGCCATTTCCGGCTCCTTCTCCGCCGCCATGTCCGGCCTCTTCCCCGCTGCCATTATCGATCATCTCTTCGTCTTGCCCCGTGTCATCATTGCCTGCCCCGTCGGCGTCCTCAACATCATCATACTCATCTTTAATTATCCACCGAGTATAGCCATCCATGAAACCAGTCATGAGCAGGTGCTCTTCGACATGACCATCGTCATAGAGGTCGAGCCAAACTATTCCTTTGCATTTTCGACACGGACATAAAACCTCTGTCAGGTTATTTTCTTTCATGTCCTGCACCGCCGACCGCAACCACCTGTCCACCATCGTTCCACTAACCATCATGAACGTCTGCATGGTAATAATAACCAAATTGATTATAAAAATGCGTGCATGCATCAAAGTCATACAAAAATTCGGCATGACCTTCCCTAAAAATAGGCCATATATAGATCTAGAGTTTGCCCGGAATTCGCCGAAATGGAAATAAATCGACATTTCGGCAAAACATAGGTAACTCAAAAGCACAATTTGGCGTCAACTCATGCCACACACACAATTTCCATCATATTGCCCAATTATCATATCACACACACGTACACATATTTCCATTTTGCAAAAGCATGAAATTTTAATCACCTCTATCTCGAGATCGAGCACACAATGGAGATGATGATGTAGGGAGATCAAAAGTGCACAAAGCTCTTCTTGACAAAGATAGATCTAGTTAGGGGGCAAATAGGTCACTTGACTAAATGCTACATCTACGTAGCTAGCTAATTTGGGAGGAGACAACTTCAACTAGTGGAGGGGGGAGGAAAAAGACAAAGGAGATTCATTAATGGAGGTGGTGTAGTTAGCTAGGAGGAATGAAGAGAGAGAAAGGTAGCTAGAAGAGGGAGAGTAATGGGGGGAGAAGTCTTGAGGAAGAAGAAGAGTGAGAGAGGGAGGATGTGGGAGGTAGGGGAAAGGGAGGAGAAGAGATGGGGGAGGGGAGGACGGGTGGGAAAAGGTGGTGGGGTGCCGTGCCTTAGCAATAGCGCGGGAGGAAAAGCGCACCACTGCTAAGGGTGTAGCAGCAGCGCGCTTTTCTCACATGCGCTACTGCTAAACGGGCCAACCGTGTGGATAATTTCAAAACTAGCAGCAGCGACGTGACCAAAAAGAAGTAGTGCGCATCGTGCCACCGCGCTGGTAAACTTAGGTTGTTGGGTAATGTCGGTACATTTTTTTAGCAGCGCGGTTTATCCATCACGCGCTACTGCTAAATTTTCATCAGCAGCGGGCTTTTCTGAACATCGCTACTGCTAATTAGCAGTAGCGCCTCTTTTTGTGCCGTGCTGCTGCTGAGATTCTGTGTATAATGTTGTCCCTATTAGTGATAACTGAAACAACTTGAGAAGAGCTCAAGAAACGTTATCCTGGGTATCCACCATGCTGGCAATAAGTTTAGCAAGCTTATTAGCTTTGTCCTGTCTGGCGCTAAAATCCTCCAACGCTTGCGGTTGCACCAGAAAGTATGCATCTGAATGCTCCATGGACTTCCGCAGTCCTTCCGCTTCTTGTCGCAACACAGCTGATCGATGTCTTTCAGCTTGTAGTTGAGACTCAAGAAACTGAACTGATTCAGACAGTGAGTTTGAATAGTTTGTGCAAGCGGTAGTGGTCAGTAACTCGAACACTAAACCAAGACAGGACTTTGGGGTTGTCTCACTGTCTTCAAGATAGTCTTCCTTAGCTGTTTTATTAGATTTGGTGGAGACCAACAAGGATATCTCACTATCCTTAACCTTATATGCATTACTTCCTTTACCATTGCTTAATAAGGTACTCTTCCCTAATATTTGGTCAGCATTCTAAAAGAAGAAACAAGCAGACACATAACAGGTTTAGCATGTACTAGTATATATATGAAACTCATTTCAGTGAACCAGTTCATTAGTAAGGTGGACAGGATTAAACTACTAAGTCTTCTATTGCCAAGTACTAGTACATAATAAAAGCATCAAACAAACATATATCTATGTCCTATGGTCACTGCATTGTCTTCCCAAATCAAAATAGAGACACGGTTCAAATCATATCAGTTCAAGACAAAGCAGCAGTGAAAGAATACAAAGCGTGGGAAACTACACGGCACAACAAGATTTCAGATGGGTACGATGGGTCTACATGTACAACAACACTATTGGCTCTGTTGTGATGCTAGTAATGTCATGATATGTGAAATCAACTGTATACACAATTGAAATTGAAATGAGCTATTGATAAGGGCAGACCTATTAAAGAAACATGCGTGAACATACCTGTTGTGCCTTTGGAGTTTTGATTGGATCCTTCAATTTAAAAATCAGTTTGTATCAGTAAATACAATGATACAAGAGCAAAGCAGTATGCATGATAGCAATGGAATCTTAAATATGAACAGTTGTTCTTCAGGTTTAAGCACTTGTTCTACATGAACAGAGTACAATAAGACACAAGAATACAGTACTTAAAAAATGAGCTCATAGACCTTACCACATTCTTGGTTCGGGACCAGTACAGGACAAGGCGTTCCCAATCATCGTCCAGTAAATGCGTCTCAGGAGAACGTAAGGGAATTTGAGGAGTTTCTTTGCCAGTGAAGTACGTTTTCTTCAGGTAATTCCGATACTGCCACCAATCATTCTTGAAGATAGCAGAGGTATTAGCACAGGTTACCTCATCCTGAGTTTCCAAATCGGTCCTTCTCTATAGAGAAAAATGGGAAAATTTGTTGTATTATAACCATCGTGGAGGTAGATTGTATGGGACAAAGCAAAGTAGTTGCCATGAATAACATTACTTACACATAACTCCTGGAAAAACACCTACAACTGGCATTTTCCTTCATCTTCAGTATAATATTTCCAAGATGGGAAGATACGCACATAGGATTTAACAACATCAAATTTGATAGATGCTAAACTACGACTGGCTGGTTGTGCTTCCTCCACAGGAATAGGCTTACTAACTGGTGGAGTGGGGTTCGCCGTGGTAGTACTGGCCCTCTGGGCACTGGAGCTGCCTTACTAACTGCTCTTGTTTGGGAGCTCTGTGGTGGAGATGGTGGTGTGTCAACAGGAACTGGGTTACTATCTGCTGTGGTTGGGGTAAGATTGGGTGAAGCTGGTTCTCTGCCATCGCATTAGGGGTACAATCTGCGAGAGTCTGGGTTATGTGTGGTAAGGCTAGTTCTCGTGCATGTACAACCGGGGTGCTATCTCCACCAAGAGGTAGCACTGTTTTATTTGAAGACCGTGTTTTTACTCCGCTAGATACCGCCATCACCGGCTCCAATTCAAATGGCTGATAAACATGAAATATAGTTGAATGTACAGACATTGTATGAGAGACAGATGCAATAGATAGTGTTGAAAAAACAGGGCATGAAATAGTTGACATCTATATTGTTTAACTAAAACGGATAGCATGACATAATTTCATATATATGATGTCTATCTAAACTGGATAGCATAGCATAACATAATTCGAAGATATGATGAATAACTAAACAGGATCGCATGACATAATTCACATACAAGTTATCTAAGTAATCAGGATCGCATGATTTAATTCGATATGATGTCTGAACTAAGAACATGGTGTTGAATATTGTGTATATGATGTCTAAACTATGCAATGCAAGACACCATATGCATGATATGAGCAGTATAATCATGCCAAGTTAGAGCATACACCTCGGTGGGGGAATAGGACTGGTCATCTGTCTCTGAATCCATCTTTGAGGAGCTATCGGGACCCAACAAGAGATCTGCAATACTAGGAAAAGGCTAATTAGTGGCGCACCTGTTTTGGCCATTAATGGAGCACTATAGGTGCGCCACTATCGTCACGCCACTAGTAACAAGTACTAATGGCGCACCCCTGGTGCGCCATTAGTATACCAGACAATAGTGGCGCACCAGGCAGTGCGCCATTACTATGCCTCCCAGTCGGCCATATTTACCTTGTGCTCTGGGTTACTAATGGCGCACTTCTAGATAATGCGCCACTAGTGTGTTTATTGCAGTGCGCCACTAAAGTGCAGTATGGTGCGCCACTAGTATGAATATTAGGAATTTTTTTCTTTTATGATATTTGCACATGTTACAAAATACATTACTGCACAGAATATAGACAGCACAACATATAAACAACAGATTTATCGAATACAATAGATTATTAGTCTCCGAATACAACTCATCATATTAGATTCCAAATTCAAAATACCGAACAAAGTTAGAACATTACAAGTCTTGAGACCGCGAGTAGCGAGTTTGTCTTCACATTACAAGTCGATATCGATCATCTAAACTACCATCACATAGAAGAGAGCTGCGGTCCTCACGATGAGCATCATCGCGATGAAACTGGTCTTCATCCGGTTCCTCCAATGCTCCCTCCTCTCTCCCGCTAGATAGCGCGCGTATCTAGCTTCTACCTCCGCCCTAGTGGTGTACCCTTTGTAATTGTTACCGCTGAAACGATGAACCTGTCTCCGACACTCCTCCCAGTCGACGTAGACTCCGGGAACCTTACCCTTGTACACGACATACGAAAGCATCTCTATGCACTAGACAAACAAAACGTTAGTAGAAATTCATAGACAATAGATAAGCAATATATAAGTATGCAACAAAAGGATCGGAAGAGAAAAGCAACACAGTAATAGCATGATTCATGGTCCTACTAATAAATAGCATCGATTGCATATAAGTTGAACGACTGTCCAAACCAAAGAGACATACAAGTTCATTAAAGTCTAATTACAACATGAGCTAATCGATATTTCAGAACTACATAGCATCACTACTTTTGACTCGACTCAGCGACCAGAGCGTGGATGAAGCCGCCATCTTTCGTGATGGTCATGAATGTGCGTTCGTTGTCAGCCTGCATTTGTAGCGTTGTTTCTATTTCACTGTTGGACGGTTGATATTTGAGGTAGAACCGCCCCGAGATACGAAGGACATCTTGATGGATGATTTCCGCAAACTCCGACTGGATGCGAAAGAATTCTTGTCTGAGGTCCGCGTCCTGGATTGCTGACAAGCGTGCGGCCCAATCTTTGAGACTATTTGGTAGCAGAAGGTGATTATGGTCCCGTACGATCGCCCGCATGTGATGGATGGCGTAGTAGGCATCCTTCTGACCGCCAGGCGGCTGCTTGATGTAGGGGAACGTCGTTACGTGGGTGAACACGTGCTTGCCGTACCTAAAAATTGGCCTCCTGAAGGTGCCTCCAGATTTGGCGTAGTCGGGGAGAACATTATCTTGATATTTGTGTAGTCTTTCTTCGACTGACGATCCGAGTCAAAATGCGTGGCCATGGAATAATTCGGGCTTAAGAGGATGAGTGTGTAATGTGTATCACTGCACAAAACACAGAATGTTAGAAAAAAAGAACGATCAAAATCTAAGAAATCATATGTTACGGGGCGGTGAGGGGATGACTTACTCGGGAAAGTAAGGCACGATGAAGTTATCCTTATCTGGGTTCGCCATAATGACGCCTTCGAGGTATGAACTCGCGACTTGCCGGTCCCCAGTGCTGCCCAAGATCTTGGCACGCATGTAGAAGGGGTCAACTATCACGATGTCCGGGGTCTAGTCTCTAATGATCCGCATCTCCATACTCAGCGAAAATAGCCGAACGAAGGTGTAGTGCAGCGGATGAAGGTTAAATATAGCGAAGATGTCATCAAACCGCAGGATGATCATACCCCCGATGGCGCTATCGACAAAGCCCTTGCCCTCTGGCACCTTAGCCACAAAAATCGGGTATGCCACCTTATTCTAAGAGAGACACCGCTTATCCAAAGAAAGAACACTGTCATGCAGACTCCGCATAGCACCGGTTGCAGCATTGAGCAGATTAGTCGGTAGCATCGGCCTACCCGCCACATGCACCCTCCTCGAGATATCTTTAGGTGCAGGTGGCCCGTCCTGAGCACGGATCGTACTCGGTGCCGGCTGGCTCGCAGCCTTGTTATTCTTTCTTTTCCGTCCTTTCTGCTTCTTCTGCTGTAAAGGATCGAGTTCTGCTCATAGACCACCTTCTTCAGTGTGTTGGGGCTGATAATATTTCGCACCTCGGCTATTTGAGGCTCGGTGAAGGCGGCAGCTGGAGGCGTCTCCTGAGAACTGAACGCTAGACGACGCCTGTTGCAATTGGCTTTCTCCGCGGTACCAGCTAGATCGCGATCGTCTTTTGCAGGGTTGGGTTCTTGAGAAGGAGGCCCCAAGAATATATCATCGTACCCATGTTCGTTGAAGTACTTATCGACATTGGTAAATGTACCGTCGTCGTCGTCCGGATCCTGTGCCATATGCATGTCCGGATCAGCAGACACTAGTAGCGTTGCGGCGGTCTTGCCATGGCTTGGCGCCGACACGACTGGCGGTGCTTTCTGTGGGGTGGTGTTCCCCGCCCCCAAACGAATCTGGCTCTTCCGCCAAAGCATGGGCCAGCTTATGCAGGCGCTGAGGGTCATCACATCATCTTCGTCGGCCCCAGGGGGTCGATACGGAGGTAACAAGTCGTCGAAGCCCCGCAGCACCCGAACCAGTTGAACCCTATACACGTTAGGTGGCATCGGATTACCGTGGAACACGCGGCTGCCCGGTTGAACGATTCTCGCCTTGGCGACATCAATCAACTCACCATCCACGAAGTGCAAGAGAGTGCATGGAACGTCAGCGGCGCCCTGCGAAAACATGTCGGTCGTCAGGGATGCCCAGTCAAAGGCAAGGAGATGAAGTCATCGCCCGAGAGGCTTAGTTACCGTGATGGCGTCGAGCTCGGCTAATGTCGAGGCACCGCCAACGGCGGGCGTATAAGTGACGGAGGGGCCGCTTGCTGCCGAGGTGCCGGCCGGCATATTCTTCCCACACCCGAGTGCATTAAGGTCTAATGCCGGCGCCGACGCCGGAGACACCAATACCGCCTCTGCCAGAGACACCAATGGCGCGCCGGCGCGTTGTGCGAGTTGCTGCCCGTGAAGCTGGGAATCGGGGGCAGCCCCTGGTGGCCGCCCGCAATCCACGCCTGCAGCCCCTCAATCAAGGTAGGCACAATGGTGGTGATCGTCGCTCCCAGTTGGTCTCGCACTTGCTCTTCGACTATCTCCGGAATCCGCGCCACTTTTGCCATGAGTTCTTGAACCTCACGCTCCTGGCTTTCCGAGCTGCTCTTTCCTTCCTTTCGCCTAGCGGTATAGTATTCCGACCATTTCGTGGACAAGCCTTTAGCGGCCACACGACCAGCTGATGACGGCTTACTGAGCTTATCCTTGTGTTTAATTACGTTCAACGCCCTATTTAAAGTGGTGTCCCAAGGGGAGCTCTGAGACGACCCTGCGCTACTGCTTTCAGTGTCCTGCGGAAGGAACGTGAACCATTTAGAAATTTGAAATCATTAATTAGAATGCAACCATATGGAGCTAATTATGCGGGGGTGTATTCCTTACCAGAATAAGCTCAAGCGCCTTGGTCTTCGGATCCGTGGTAAGCTCCTTTGTTACCGGGTCAATCTTGTACCGGGCCCTGACATAGTTCCTGGTCTGCTTGTCACGGTATTTATCGAAGAGGGGCGGTAGGCCTTGCTCGGCATGCTCCGCGTCCTCCTTGTCCCATATAGGTTCCGCCACTCTGTAACTACCGGGACCGAGTTTGTGGACCCCTAAGTTCAAGTCCCGCATATCTTTGCCCCACTAACTTGATTCCGCGGTTGCGTTGCTCTCGCACTTGATCTTGAACTCTAGGTAGTCAGCTTCGCTGATTGAAGGATTTGCCTCCTTGATCTTCTCATAACTATCACCTTTTGCAATCCTTCTCTTCACTGCGGCTCTCCAAGTAACCAGGGCCGTGCTAATCTTCGTGACGGCGGCACTGTTCACTTTATTCCCTGAGAGGCGTGTGTTTGCGAAGTCACCGGGGAACTTGTATCGTTCGTGCAGCTTCGTGAAGAGGAGGTTGCGCAAATTCCCTCGGTCACGATGCCTTAGGTTCTCGGTGTTGATCGAGACGGTGCTCCGGAGAATGCACCCGAGCTGTCCCGAGTAACCCTTGACTAATTCTTTGGGCGTCGTTGGATGCCCACCGGAGGACACTTCAGTGAATTCCTCCTTGACGGTGCCTAGCATGTTCGGGCGCCGGTCCTTCCGTTGCCTCTTCGGTTGGCTACCATCTGTGCGTGCGTTGCCATCATCAGTGGTGGCATCCTCGGCGGCACCATCAGTGGAGTCATCCCCGACGCCACTAGGGGTTGTGTAGTCGGGATCGGTGTCTTCCGCGGCGTCCTCATAGCAGTGAGGTTCTTCCTCCATCTCCTGGGACAGCTCCCAGAATGCCTTGCCCGAACCGCCGGCCTCATCGTTGTGGGCCATGTTTCGCTCTAAATAGGAAAAAAGCTTGGTCAAAAAGTTGGTTATTGTCAAAGAACAAGATCTCTAAGTTGCCAAATAACCTAATTCTCAAGGAATGTCGCCAAAAAGTTGGTTATTGTCAAGGAACAATTGAGAGATGTTTGTTATATTGCCTAGGTGTTTTGGGATGGAACCTGTTAGTGTGTTGTTGCTAAGGTCCAAGTCCCTTCCTAACCCCCTTCTTCTTGTCTCCTCTCACTATCTCTCTCACACACATGGCAAGCAAGGGTGTCTGAGTGTGTGAAAAAATACTAAACAAATCCAAGGGCTGAAAATTGATCATCTGTTTCAGATTGCAGTTTTCTTTCTTGGGGCTTCAGTGTACGGTACAAAACTGAATTTTGGAAATCTACAGAAATTGTTAGGAATTGTCTTAGTCAAGAAGTGCTAGCAAATGGCTTAAATGTATCAGGTCCTACTCTAGTTTACTCCAGTTTAGGTTGCACTAAAAATGCACCACTATGGAGTATCAGGTCCCTAGCAAAAATGCACTACAGAGCAAGCAATAATGCTACTCCAATTTTCACAGATTAAAGCAATACTGACTGCAAGCAATATTGCAAAATTACAGAGAACCAAAATTGCAAAATTCAGTACTCCATAACATTACTGAAACTTTACTATGCTTGGAACTATACTGAAACTTTACTCCATATATATATATATGATCATTTTTGTCTGAAAAGTTTCATTTAATTTTGTGTGGAGTAGTTTTAATTAAATAAAGTTTTTAACTGCTTCAGATGAGAGAAATGAGAAGAAGAGAGAAGGGCTACTACTTGCAAGCACAGCTGCTTGGAAGTCCTACTGTAAATGGTTACAGTTAAACATCTATTTTTTATTTCATAAGAACAGCAAATCAACTACATCTGTCCTACATTGAGCCTGATTTCCCTTGGCACGGTGAGCCAATTTCATTCATTTGCATCTTCTTTGAAGAAATGTAGTTGGAAGATCACCCACTATGTTGCCTAAAAAAAGTCATGCTAAATACACATACATGTAGTTTATCGAGTGATGGACAAAAAACAGTTGATCCTACTTAATTAAGTACTAAGATACCCCGGCCCATGCATTAGTCGCAAGTACCCCATATGTCCTATTTTTAGCAAAGTCATGCTAAAATTCACGGAAAATTTCAGCATGACCTTTGCTGAAAATAGGACATACGGAGTACCCGAATTTGCCGGAACGGAAGTTAATCGACATTCCGGCAAACTCAAGGGCCTCTCGGGGTACCTGCAAAATCATTATCCCACCCCACCCCGCTGCAACCCCACAACACCCCACAATATCATCACGCAACGATGGTCGGAGACAAAACCCCCCAATATCATCACGACACGATGGTCGGAGACAAAACCCAGCAATATATCTTCTAGCCATGAAACCCTACCCCTGATTCTCCTTTCTTCCTCTTTTTTCACTTAAACCTGCAAACATGTAGGGAAAGCAATTAATACAAGGCACAAAACTGGCATGCTATGTAGCCTTAATGCTACAGAACATATGAAATACATGCCAGCAATATATATATGATATAAACTCCAATAATTTTTATGATAGTATATACAACAACTTATCCTCTTAAGCCAAAACAACTTTGTAAAAGCCAGATGCAACTTGTTACAAGTTAAAACTGCAGATTTACACATTAAAGGACACAAACTCAAGCAAGCTTCCTGAACAATACCCTGACAGAAAACATAGGACAAGCAATGAATTTCTATAACTAGCAGAGATCATGTGCAGCTGCACTGACAGATAGGTAGCCAGCAAGCATATCTTTCTACCAACAATAATGCATTCAACAAATTCCACATTTCTCACTGCTGGTAGATACCCTTAGTTTAGTCTAGCGTCTTTGACTATTATTCCCTTTGTTCCAAAATACTTGTAGGTTTTAGTTCAATTCAGATAAATGAAACACATGATTCTGAAACTGTTCATAGTGTGTCGTCCTGTGAACACGATATCAACTCTGAAAAAAGCTAAAATTGAGTCCATTTTGTAATCGTGTCAAACCGATGCCAAAACTGAAAACTGCCCATAGCCATAGGGGTCCTCCGATCTCTAAGTCCATGCTGTGTTAGAGCTTGGAGAGGTAGTTGTCATTTTGTCAAGCATCTTGCTAGAAGGTCGGTTGAATGATAACATATTCTAATCGAAGCAACCAAAAAAGAATATTAAGGTGTTTGAGAATCCCGGCAAAGGATACAAAATTACTTTTGCGTGTCCATAAGAAAGCCGTTACAAGTTACTACCGTGATGAGGAGTAAGCTTGTAAGTATATCTAGTTGGCATTTGTCAGTACTTTCTCTTGCTTAAGCAAGGTCCTGCTGCAAGTCAATGACAGCTATAGGTAGGTAATAGCCAGCAAGCATATCTTTCTACCAACAATAATGCACTTAACAAATCACCTTGCTTGTTCCACATTTCTTACTATAGGTAGATACCCTTAGTTTACTTGTCTCTGACTACTTGTACTCCTAGTAGTTAAGTAAGGCAAGCAACAGAAGCAAGTTATAACCTGGCCGTGAACAATGGCCAAAAACATGTCCATGTTTTTTCATTGACAAATTCCAAGCACAACTAATAGCCGGCGATGCTTTTATTTATTCCAACATAAGAGGGGCCATATATATGCTTGTGTCTGAACTCTCAACAGAAACGTGCGGTGTGGGGAGGTCGTGCAGGTCAGCAAGTTGATTGCGGTGCCCAATTCAAATGCAGGAACAGACACACGGGTCATTGACTTGCAGATTGCCATGTAGAATCATATCTCCACATCTCAACGTCACCAGCACATTTCAACGCGCACGAGCAGGCCACTTTCCGCCGAAACTGAAAGTCGTTAAACAGCCCTCAAGCACTGCTTGTTGCTAACAGCAAAGAGGCTGCTTGCTAATTTGACCAAAATTAGCAAATTTTTGAACCTAATTTGACCTAAATTCGAGAGTGATTTGACCCAAACATAGCAAAAGAGAGATGAAGAGGGCATGGCCGGGAGGGAGGAGAGGAGGAAGAGAGGAGAAGAGAGGCAGAGGGAGGAGGGCAATGAAGATTACCTGACCATCATGAGGTGGTGGCCGGAGCGGAGACGACGGAGGGCGGAGACGGCGAGCCTGGGGGAGGCGGGGATAGATGGCAGGGAGGTCGCGAGGTGCTCGGGCCTCCTCTCCTGGTGGACGCGGGCCTCCTCCTCCTAGTGCTCCGGCGGCGGAGCGGGCGCGGGGGTCGTCGGGTGCGGGGGGTCGTCGGCGGCGGTGGAGCGGGCGCGGGGGCCGAGGGGGATCTGGCGAGGGAGGGACAGCGAGATGGACAGAACACACCTACATAGAGGGGGGAAGGTTAGCAATGGCGTACCATCTAGGGGTGCGCCATAAACACAGTGATAGCAATGGCGCACCATCCCCTGGTGCGCCATTACTAAATTTGTTTTTAGTTGCATCTAATAATTTTTTAGAAAATGATGATCAAATTTGAAAACATTTATGAATGTGGAAAAAATATCATAAAATTTGTTATTTGAAAACATTTATGAATATGAAAAAATATCATCAAATTTGTTATTTGAAAATATCATCAAATTTGTTATTTGAAAATATTTGAAAAATATCATAAAAATTGGTATACCAATGGCGCACCTACTAGGGGTGCGCCATAAGTGCCTTGATAGCAATGGCGCACCTTCTCCTGGTGCGCCATTACTATTTTTTTATTTTTTTAGTTGCATCTAATAATTTTTTAGAAAATGACGATCAAATTTGAAAACATTTATGAACGTGAAAAAATATCATCAAATTTGTTATTTGAAAATATTTATGAACATGAAAAAATATCATCAAATTTGTTATTTGAAATTTTTTGAAAAAATATCATAAAAATTGGTTTACCAATGGCGCACCTCCTAGGCGTGCGGCATATGTACCTTGATAGCAATGGCGCACCTTCTCCTGGTGCGCCATTACTATTTTTTTATTTTTTTTAGTTGCATCTAATAATTTTTTAGAAAATGACGATCAAATTTGAAAACATTTATGAACGTGAAAAAATATCATCAAATTTGTTATTTGAAAATATTTATGAACATGAAAAAATATCATCAAATTTGTTATTTAAATTTTTTTTCAAAAAATATCATAAAAATTGGTATACCAATGGCGCACCTCCTAGGCGTGCGGCATACGTACCTTGATAGCAATGGCGCACCTTCTCCTGGTGCGCCATTACTATTTTTTTTATTTTTTTTGTTACATCTAATGATTTTTTAGAAAATGATGATCAAATTTGAAAACATTTATGAATGTGAAAAAATATCATCAAATTTATTATTCGAAAATATTTATGAATATGAAAAAATATCATCAAATTTGTTATTTGAAAATATCATCAAATTTGTTTTTTTGGATTTTTAATTGGATTCATTTGTGAATTGGTAAAACATTTATGAATATGAAAAAATATCATCAAATTTGAAAAAAATATTCATGAATTCAAAACGTGCCCATGAAATTTAAAAATATTCATGAGTTCAAAAAATATTAACAAATTCAATACTTTTTGTGAGTTAGAAATTCAGTACCAGAATAAACATAAATAAAAATTGGTATACCAGAATAAACATAAATACCAGAATAAACATAAATAAATATTCATGAGGACTAGAACAGAAGAAATATCATTTCAATATGTCGAAATACAATAGAGAAATGAAGACTACAATTTAAATACAATCGATCTTAGCTAGCTATCTTTTCACAATCTTCTTGCCCTTCATTTTCGCAAATGGAGTTCTTCTGTTGAACGGACGTCCTTTAGGTAGGGTGGTCCTGCTTCTTCTTGTGGTGTATGGCACTTCATCATCGTCATCATGTTCCATCTTCGGGTCATCATACGTGTTGAAGTCTTGCTCACTGGCGACTCCATCCATTCCGATGATCTTCCTTTTGCCTCTCCTCACGACAACACGACTGGCCTTTGACAGGTCGGTAATGAAGAAGCATTGGTCCACTTGGGAAGCCAGTACCCATGGCTCATTTTTCGAGGTGACGTTTGCGCCCGCGGTCTTGGATTTGGCTTCGGGTATAACCATGGTGGTGAAATACCGGTCTTCTTTTAGGACGCTCTTGGCCCATCTGACACGGAACATCGGGACCTTCTCTCCAGCGTAGCTCAGCTCCCACATCTCCTCGATCCTTCCGTAGTATTTGTCCTTGTCGTACCGGTGTAGGATTCCATCGTTACCCCAGAGTTCTGATAACCATCGCTCTTCATGTCCTTGTCCTCGGTGTAGAATGTGTAGTGGTTGATATCGTACGCCTCATAGGTCATCAGGTTGTGCTCGTCGCCATGTGACAAGGCGAATATGAGTTTTTCTTACACGGAAGAATCCTCATGTAATGGGTACTATAGAAGCTTCTCCTTTAACCAACACGTGAAACATGAGTTGTGCTCTTTGATTATATCTCCGTCCGTCCTCTGTTGGCCTCGGTCATTGTACGTCTTCTCAATAAAGGTTTTGTGCTCTACCACCCAAGGATCGACCACGTCTATGTGTTGTAGCGCGACTAGGTTGGCTCTTTCAAAGTCGGCGAATCGACCCTCGAAGACGACATGCATTTCGCGGCGACCATCACGGTGACCCCATCCAGCGAGCCTGCCGAGGTGCCTGTTGACGGGCAGACCAACGGGGTTCTCAATGCCTAGATAATTCGTGCAGTAGGAGATGCACTCTTCGGTCAGAAAGCCCCTGGCTATGCTTCCCTCTGGACGTGACATGTTGCGAATGTATCCTTTGATGACACCATTCATCCTTTCGAACGGCATCATGCTGTGTAGGAACGTCGGCCCGAGTTGGATGATATCCTCCACGATATGGACCAGCAAATGCACCATAACATCGAAGAATGCGGGCGGGAAGTACATCTCAAGCTCGCATAGTATCACCATGATCTCTTCCTGTAGCCTTCTGAGTTGCCTCACACCAACCGACTTCCGAGAGATGACGTCGAAAAAGTTGCATAGACCAACTAGAGTTTCACGGACGTGTGCGTCTATGATCCCACGGATTGCAACTGGAAGTATCTGCGTCATCAGCACGTGACAGTCGTGAGACTTCATCCCGCTGAACTTATGCTTCGCTGAGTCTAGGTATCTGCTTATCTTCCCCGCGTAACCGTAAGGAAGTTTTACTCCTATGAGGCAGGTGAAAAACTGCTCGATCTCCTCCTGACTTAGAGTGAAGCACGCGGGAGGGTAGTCATTTCCGATCTTCTTGGCCTTTTTGCCTTTGCGACGACTTTCCGTGTCCTGCTTCGCCTCATCATCATCATCATTAGCGTGAAGCTCCTCCCTGACGCCCATTGATTTCATGTCTGCCCTTGCTTTTGGCCCATCTTTGGTCCTCTCTGGCATGTTGAGCAGGGTACCAAGCAGACTCTCGCACATGTTCTTCGTGATATGCATGACATCAAGGCTGTGAGGCACACGGAGGATCTTCCAGTACGGCAAGTCCCAGAAAACAGACCTCGTTTTCCATACCTTCAGCAGCGGCTCTGGTGCCTTTTGCTTCTTTCCCAGCTCTGGCGCCTTTTGCTTCCTTCCCGGCAGCGGGCAATCTTTCCAATTTTTCAACAGCTCGTCTATTTCCTCGCCGCTCCTCGTACGCGGGCGTCTTCGGGGTTCGGTTTCACCATCGAACAGATCCTTGCGTTTTCTCCATGGGTCATCATCGTCGCTAAGCCAACTTCGATGTCCCATGAACAAGGTTTTTGAAGTCCCGGGATCTCTATCTAGCTGGCGATACGTTGTGTCATCCATGCACCTCACGCATCCGGAAAATCCGTGGACCACCTGCCGCGCGACATATCCATAACTGAGATAGTCGTGCATCGTCGTGAGCAGTGCGGCTCTCATAGGGAAATATTCTTTCTCTGCGGCATCCCACGTATTGGCTGGCGTTTTCCACAGTGTGTCTAGATCCTCTTTCAGCAGCCCCAGATATAGATTGATGTCGTTCCCTGGTTGTTTTGGCCCTTCAATTAGCATACTCATGTGAATGTACTTCCTCTTCATGCACAACCAGGGGGGAAGGTTGTACATCCACACAAACACAGGCCAGGTGCTATGTGTGCTTCTCTGGCTGCCAAACGGATTGACTCCATCGATGCTCGTGCCCAGCATGATGTTCCTTGGATTGTCCCCAAATTCTGGGTGTTCAAAGTTCAACGCTTGCCACTGGCTCGCATCCTTAGGGTGACTCAGCATCTTGTCTTTTTTATTTATCTCCAGATCATTTCCGTCATCTTCTCGCTTCTTCTCCTCCCTATCCGCGTGCCAACGCAGGAGCTTTGCTAGCTTAGGGTCCGCGAAATACCGCTGCAGACGAGGAGTGATCGGAAAGTACCACACAAATTTTCGAGGAGCTTTCTTCCTCTTCTTATATCGAGTGACGCCGCACACCGGACATATGGTAGACTTCGCATGCTGGTCCCGATAAATGATGCGGTTGTTCATGCACACATGGTATTTCACAAGCGGTAAATCCAGAGGACACACGATTTTCTTCGCCTCCTCGAAACTGGTCGGGCACTTGTTCCCCTTGGGAAGACGTTCGTGCCAGAATCACATGTTCTCGTCGAGGCATACGTCAGTCATTTTGTGTTTTACCTTCATCTCCAGAGCCATGAGCGTTACTTTCAGGCGGGTATCCTCGGGCATGCATCCCTCATACAATGGAGTAACCGCGTCTATCTCAAGTTGATCCAGCTTGGCTTTCTCTCGGGCGGCAGCCCTTGTGTTATCCGTCTGCTTGAGAAGCAGCTCTTGAATATGATGGTCCTACACCCAGCCCATCGATGGTCCATCGTCGTCTGCTCCGGCATCTTCATCTTCATGATCATGCCTTTCGTCTGCTCCGACATCTTCCTAATCATCATGTCCGGCATCTTCTACATGATGACTGTGTACTGCATCTACTTCGTGATCATGTCCTGGAGATGCTTCGTCTTCTCGCCCGCCCTCGCCGCGGTTGTCTTTCTACCCTTCCTCATTTCTTGCCCGGCCCCATGGAGGACTTCATAATCATCTTCATCACCTTGCCACCGATAGCCATCCATGAAACCATGCAAGAGCAGGTGGTCCCACACCTGTACGGAATCCGGGTCCATAAGGCTCTTCAGCTTGCATCTTTGACACGGACATCTTATCTCCATCTCGTTCTTTTGAAGCATCTCAGCCTTCGCGGAGCTCAAAAACGTATTCACGATGCCTTCGTTCATCGTGCGGACCATGGTCGCCTGCGGGGAAGAGCAAAACGATATTTTAGAACCAAAAAAAATATTTTTCATGACTTTGCCTAAAAATAGGACCAAAAAGAATGCATAGTGCCAAATTCTCGCCGAAACGGAAATGAATCAACATTCCGGCAAAATATTGGCAACTATCCCATTTCAAATACCGGTACCTGCAAACACAAACATATGCAACACCACAAACATGTGCAACACCACAAACATATGAAACACCACAAACATACGTAGATCTAGGCCATAAAAAGTGCATGTGCACGTTGTTGGAGGGGAAAAAAACTAGAACTACAAAATAAAGAAAGCTTTCCCCTTACTTACCTATCAAAAAAAGGAAATTTAACCACTTCATTTGGGTGAATCTATGGTGCAAATGAGGTGAGGAGGAGGAGGCAGCCGTGACAAGCTTGGAGAAGGAGGTGGAGAGAATGAAGTGGGGAAAGTGAGTGTGGTAGGTGGCTGTCCAAAATATCTAGCTGCTCTCAGGTTACCAATGGCGCACCACCTAACAATGCGCCATTAGTAACCCTGGTTACTAATGGCGCACCTGTTACGTGCTGCGCCTTTACTTGTTTTGCAAAAAAAATTAATTGTTAGTAGTGGCGCACCGTGGTAGTCGTGCGCCATTACTAGTTTGAACTAGTAATGGCCTACTATACCCTGGTGCGCCATTACTAGTTTTGAAAAAAAAAGAAAAAAATTTGTTAGTAGTGGCGCACAGAGTGTGTGGTGCGCTATTACTAGTTAAAACTAGTTATGGCGCACTATGCCCTGGTGCGCCATTACTAGCTTTAGAAAAATAAAAAAAATTAGAAGTGGCGCACCGTGGGTGTGGTGCGCCATTAGTGATATGGATACTAATGGCGTACCTACACATGGTGCGCCACTGCTATATAGCAGTGGCGCACCACATATGTGGTGCGCCATTAATGTCCATATTAGCTATAGCCATTTTCCTAGTAGTGCTGCTTCGACAGGTAGCACTGTCTGCTCCGAAGGCCTTGTTTTCACTCCAGATTTTTCCATCTCCCACCCAAATGGCTGATTCACGGGAAGAGTAGTTTAATGTACAAACATTGTCGACAAATGGAAATGTAATGAAGAAAAGGATGGGCAAGATATCAATCAAATATACTATGCCTGGTTAAACAGGATGGCATTGCACATTTCACATATATTATGGCTGGCTAAAAGACATGAGACTACATAATTCCGATATATGATATTGAAACTAAACAGGTGGCATTACAGAACATGTCTAAACTAAGAAGATGACATATATGATGTCAAAAGTAGGCACATGTCAGGACCGGATTTTCGGGATATAATTTTTCCAAAAAATGGCCCTTGTGCACACCAGCCCCAGGATTACTGTTAGCTGATGAGGCACCAACTTGATACAGAAATTCCAAGCAAAGTACAAAATATGTAGTACAAGACCATTGTGGCCTATGAGTACAACACTTGGTTTCTAGTGGTTGATGGCGGAAGCGGTTTGTGGTTCATCTGCGTCTATGGGACTCCATTTCCCGCGGGAGCAACTGACCAGGATAACTCCTATCTTTGCGAGGCTGCTATCATCATTGCGTAGGTTCCGGGGCTGTCATCGCAACGCTCCTCTCCATGCGAGAAATCTGGCCAAGCCAATAGCCAGGGACAAGCCAGTGAGTACTTTTGAATGTACTCGCAAACATTTTGAACACGGGTATAATATAACAAGGGATAATCATGCTCCGAAATATTCTATGATCATAACGTCTGTCACGAAATAAGCGAAAACCATGATGCACGCATGCGGGTAAAATATGAATATGCAATACGGGAGTAGAAATAGAATGCACCGATCGAGTGTCTGAAGCGACGCCTCGAAAGGATAAGAAGATAAATCATGCCTCAGTCGGGCGTCTGAGCGACACCACATAAAGGGCTTGTAGATAAAATAAATAACAAGCATGCCACAGTCGGGCGTCTATGCGACACCACATAAAGGGCTTATAATATAAAAGAAATAACAAGCATGCCACAGTCGGGCGTCTATGCGACACCACATAAAGGGCTTATAATATAAAAGAAATAACAAGCATGCCACAGTCGGGCGTCTATGCGACACCACATAAAAGGCTTATAATATAAAAGAAATAACAAGCATGCCACAGTCGGGCGTCTATGCGACACCACATAAAGGGCTTATAAGAGAATAGTCGCAGTGAGTATCCAGGAGGTAGAACCGTCCTAGGGATACTCAATAATTCAAATAATGTAAATGGTTAGTCCGCAATAATAATAATCATAATCCTCATATGTCACAGGTCATAATCAATGTTCTAGTTTAGCCGTTTCTCCTCCGAAGACCGTCACTAGACCCATCTCAGACTGTAGTCCTTACCCATGGACATGGCTATCCGAATAGATTTAACCCCTTAGGTGTCTTTTAATTGAAAACACACCTGACCCGCACACACCAGCTTAACTTACCGGTGTCTGGAATCACCCACGACACCTGTCAAGCAAAACTCTAAGTGGGGAGGCTACAACCTCGACTTAGCATGGGATCAAATTTATATCGCGCGCTCTAAGGGGTGCCCCCCTCTCGGTCCCAACCGGAAACACCCATGCCCCCGGACCAGGTGGCATCCCTACCGGATGCATCCGGTATCTTCCACCATGGCCTCTCTGTACGGTGTGTGCTAGGAAGGGGTTGACAACTTACTGAACCGTACCCTACCTGCGGCAGGGACAAGTGGTAGTACGAAACAAGTATGGGGGTTACTGGAACAAGACTCGATCTACGGCCGACTCAGGAGGTTCAAGTATTCCCTGTATGATTAGCATAACAAAAATATTTCAACTAACAGACAGAATCACCGCTCATCATACCGCATCATTCCATACCGGACACTCGTCCCGACGAGGAACTAGGGACAAGCTCGTGTCTACCCAAGACTGCGACTTTCCCGGCTTCCTTCCGGTATGCATGAGAAGCTTATGAGGATGATTACCATCACCAGCATATCCATTTCTAACAGCAAAGCATCTCCATTATGCACTCATGCGTATGATATTATCGTCACATAAAATAATGTATGCTCCAAGTCAAGGTGGTGTTGTAATCGTATCAACAACACACCAAAATATTATGCCAGAGTTCAGAATGCTTGCCTTCAAGGTGTGGAGGGGTGAGGTGCACTCCAAAACTTTTGAAAGTTATAAACTCTCCTCCAAATTCCTATTTCCAAACATATTCAAATAACACATACTTTAAAAACAGCGCACAAATTTGTCCTAGATATTTTTAAAATAAATCTTAAAATAAACTAGGTGGAATTTGAGAGAGGTAGGAAAAAGAATTAATTCATTTGGAGTTTTATTTAAAAAGATATAGCTAGTCAAAGTTTAGTCAAATTATGTTTTTAATAAAAACCAGAAAAAGAAAACGTTTCGGGGGAAAACACGTTTTCGAGGTAGAGGAGACGTACTCCAGGGGTTTACGCGTCCACTTAACCACGTGGTGGCGGGGCTGGGTCACTGACAGTGGGTCCAGCGGGCCCACTGGTCAGGTTTGACTAGTCCCCCGCCTTCTTCCTCCTCTGTCCGAGCCGAGGCGGGGACTCCGGCGATCGACGCCGGCGAACGATGGCTCCTAGGAGCCATCTGAGGGTGGGGAAGGATCCGCCGCTCTAGGACGATCCTTCCGGTAGTCGAAAGGGCCCCGGGGACGGAGGGGATTGTCGGCGGTGAGCTTCGCGGCGGCGGAGGCTTCGGGCATGATTGGGGATTTGGGCTGTGGTGGCTCCCGATCGAAGCTTAGAGGCTGGGCGACTTCGCACAGTCGAGGGGAGTCGGACGGTGGCGTTGGATGGGTGGGGGAGGGTCTGGTTGCGACGAACGGTACCGGAAGGCGGCGGCGGCTGAACCGGCCGGAGTTGAGGAAGACGGCTACCAACCGCCGATTGCTGGCTGAGGGAGTGCTATGGGGGTGGCCTGGGGTCACCTGAGTGCTCGGAGGAGCTCGGGGGCCTCCTTTTATAGCGCAACGAGGCTGGTCCCGCGGTGGTGGATAAGAATGACGGCGAATCGCCATTCTGTAGTGGCCAGGGCGACGTGGCGGCGACGAGCACTAGCAGACGGGCTTGCGGCTAGGCTCGGGCTGTACAAGGGGGCAGCTGGCGCGCTGCTGCGGCTCGGGCGGCGCCGTCCATGGCAGAGCCTGCTGTGGCCGGCCGCTAGCCGCTGTGGCCGACCTGACGGCGGCACTGTGGGGCTCCAAGGGCGGCTCTACGGCGAGGGAAGGGGAGGGTGTGCTGGCTGCGGGTGGCCAAGGGTCAGCACGAGCGCGGGGGGGCGGCAGAGGGACGCGGCGACTCGGTGCGCGCGCGTGCAACACGTGCGCTCTCGGCGCGCCCAGAGCACGCATGCTAGCTGCTCGACGAAATGCCAATGCATGCCATAGGGCTTGGGTGAGGCTGGCAAGTAGCAGGTTTAGGTTAGAGTCTTCTAGGAGCTTAGTGCACATGCTATCTTGTCCAGAGGTGCAAGGTCACAGTGCAAAGGCAAAAATCATGTCAAAACTTACCATGCACACAAGGTGCTCGACAGATTGCTAAGTGCATCTAGGCAACTCTTGGAGTGGCCAAAAACTCCAGATCGGGGTCTCCCTAGATGCAGGTGATGATGGCAAGATCATTTGGGCAAAACCAGAAACTTGCTAGTGCAAGTTTTGCAAAACACCAGTTTTGGACAGAAAGAAGAAGGCCTTATTGCATGCACTTAAAACCCTCCAATGAGTCCACTCTCCTGGACTTAAGGGTTTGGCAGAGTGGTCAATAAGAAGGATAAATCCCAAGGCAGCCAGAGCAAGATAAAATATGGTTGCAGTACAAATCACCTACTGCACCAGATTTGAAAAGTTGATGTAGAGCTCAAAATCTCCAATAACCAAAAGATATTTTTGCAAAAAAAAGTGATGTGGAAACATCACATGACATCCCCAAATTTTGGTGAAAATTTTAAATGCATTTATGAAATGGTTGCAGTGCACAAGAGGCTCTAAACTTATGAAAAATCATTTCAAAAGGATAAAACTCATGAAAAACAATTATGCAAATAAATCCACTGATAAAGAATTGTTTTATTTGGAGAGTATACAAGTCCAATAATATTTTTGGAAAGTTTCCACTTGGGGTAAAAGCCCACAATATTAAAGAGAAGAGAGGTTCTGAAATCAAGAGATAAATGCAGAAGACAAAATTTTAATTTCCTGGCAAAAAATTTAATTAATAAAACAAGGTCAAAATTTTGGGGTGTTACAGCACAACAAGGCAACATATGCATGATATGAGTAACATCATCATGCCAAGGTAGAGCAAGCACCTTGGGGGTAAATAGGAGTGGTCAACTGCGTCTGAATCCACCCCAGAACAGAATCTTCCTCTGGAGTACAATCTGGAGAGGGGCGGGGAGGGTTTGCCATTGAACCCACCATGGAGCGATGTCTACATGACATTGTATTACCGCGCAAAACTCTTCTCTTTTTCTCTACATGTTCAGCATGACTGTGTACAATATCTGACATGCATACGAAAAAATTACGGTGAGATTATGTAAGGAGAGCATGCAGAAATCTAGAGTGATGGTAACAACCAATGGATGGATCCAAAAATAGTGATAGCAGGCTGATGATTGCATTAATTTAATAAAAAGAGAGATGATGATTGCTTTACTATTTGTTTCCCACCCAACATGAATAACATAGGCATACCCTAGGTGTACCATATATTAGACAAAGATACTATTCATTGCTTCCTCTATATGTGCCGCACATCTAATTTAGAACTCAAGTTTGAACATCAATATAAGTGAAACCATATGAAAGCGTGTACAGTTAGAATGTTATTCTGCCACTAAAGCACTTGGTCTTGTTTTCATGCATAGGATTTTGAAAAGTAGGTCTAGGTGGATGTTTTGCTCCATTCCTTTCAACAAAATGCATGAATAATTGAATAGTAGAGTGCCATAGGAAAATTTCCTATTGCTATGTTTTTCCGTTGAACCACAATAGCCCTAATGGATCCACATGAATGTAGTGTAATAAGTGATGCGACAAGTGTACAACCTCTTTGCTGTTGCCGTGTCGACCTCAGCATCATTGGGTTGGTCGCTGAAAAAGTTGAGACAGAGGTGGTTGTCGGAGGTGTGGAGGAAGATCTGAGGAATCTGTAGACGGCGTCCAGGGCACTGCCCTGTTGTGATGGATCATTCTGTCATTGGAGCAGCTCCGGTGAGCCGTAAGACGTCAAGGCTGAAGCAGCACAAGACAGGCATCGTTAATCTCAAGTGGGATTCTAATAGCATCTCCAATATATGACGTAAAATAGATGTAAAATTTACATCACCAAAAACCACCTGACTACAACAGATGAGGTAAAAACTGTTGACTCTGAACTTAACTGTCGAAACTGAAATTTACTGTGGAATCTGAATGTTACTGTTGAAAATGAACGCAATGGTAGCTGAGAGGCACATGACAGGTAGTTTAGTGAGGGCCTGCAGTTCATCTTCAACCTGCACCCCCCTGAGCCGCCAGCCGCCACCGGCCGAACCCCGCGCCGCCTGGCCTCCCCGAAACAACTCCCCACCGCCGGTCCACCGCTGCCTGGCCGCCCCGAAACAACTTCCCACCACCGGCCACCGCCGCCCCGGCCAGCCCTCTAGCCCCCCCCCCCCGCGCCATGATTTTTCTCTGGCGATCCCCATGCCACCGCCCCATCACCGCGCCCCCACCGTCGGCGAGCAGCACCCCATCTAGAATCCTAAGATAGATAGTGGGGTACCTCTCCGGCGAGCCCCCCTTCCCGCTATGGGTGGTTCTTCCTTAACTCCTGCGAGCCCCCCACCCCCTGAAAATCGACTGACCCAAAAGTCAATTCACTCGACTGAAGTGTAGCTAAATCAGAGCAGAGCAGCAGCACGAGCGAGGGGGAGAGTAGCAGCAGCAGCGTGAGCGAGCGAGTGAGAGCCGGATCAGAAGCAGCTGGGCGAGCGAGAGCCCGAGCAGCAGCAGCAGCGCGAGCGACCGAGCGAGAGCCGGAGCAGCAGCAGATTCGGCTAGTATGGACGCCGCCGCCGAACGGGCCTCACACTGGGGAGAGCCATCGTGGAGATGTCGCCTGCCACCGGCTTCGAGGTAGCCGCTCCATGGGGGTGCGGGATGGAGCACCGTCGGCGCCAGGAGGTTGAGTTAAGGAGAGGGTGCGATGAGATGAGTCTACAACCTCTTTGGTGGCGCCAAGGAGGCCTTGGCTTCGTCCGAGGAGTCGGTAAGGATGTTGCGGTTCCAGTGGAGCAGGTTAAGGCGGCGCTGTGGGTATGGAGCAGCCGCGATAGACGAAGCGATCGTCGGAGTAGCTCCATGGAGGTGGAGGACCGGGCGGCTGAACCGGCGGGACGACGGGATGGAGGAAGGATCCTCATCCGGGGAGGCGGATGAGGGACGTCGACCTGTTGCGGTGGACCACGTCGTCGGGGAAGAGGCTCCACCTGGGCGGCGGTGAGGTGGTGGACGGAGGAGGGTGGGGTTTCGCGGCTGGATCTATGGTGCAAATGAGGTGAGGAGGAGGAGGCAGCCGTGACAAGCTTGGAGGAGGAGCTGGAGAGAATGAAGTGGGGAAAGTGAGTGTGGTAGGTGGCTGTCCAAAATATCTAGCTGCTCTCAGGTTACCAATGGCGCACCACCTAACAATGCGCCATTAGTAACCCTGGTTACTAATGGCGCACCTATTACGTGCTGCGCCTTTACTTGTTTTGCAAAAAAAAAAAAAATGTTAGTAGTGGCGCACCGTGGTAGTGGTGCGCCATTACTAGTTTGAACTAGTAATGGCCCACTATACCCTGGTGCACCATTACTAGTTTTGAAAAAAAAGTCAAAAATTTTGTTAGTAGTGGCGCACAGAGTGTGTGGTGCGCCATTAATAGTTAAAACTAGTAATGGCGCACTATGCCCTGGTGCGCCATTACTAGCTTTGGAAAAATAAAAAAAATTAGAAGTGGCGCACCGTGGGTGTGGTGCGCCATTAGTGATATGGATACTAATGGCGTACCTACACATGGTGCGCCACTGCTACATATGTGGTGCGCCATTAATGTCCATATTAGCTATAGCCCTTTTCCTAGTAGTGCTGCTTCGACAGGTAGCACTGTCTGCTCTGAAGGCCATGTTTTCACTCCAGATTTTTCCATCTCCACCCAAATGGCTGATTCACGGGAAGAGTAGTTTAATATACAAACATTGTCGACAAATGGAAATGTAATGCAGAAAAGGATGGGCAAGATATCAATCAAATATATGATGCCTAGTTAAACTGGATGGCATTGCACATTTCACATATATTATGGCTGGCTAAAAGACATGAGACTACATAATTCCCATATATGATATAGAAACTAAACAGGTGGCATTACATAACATGTCTAAACAAAGCAGATGACATATATGATGTCAAAAGTAGGCACAACAAGGCAACATATGCATGATATGACTAACATCATCATGCCAAGGTAGAGCAAGCACCTTGGGTGGTAAATAGGAGTGGTCAGCTGCATCTGAATCCACCCCAGAACAGAATCTTCCTCTGGATTACAATCTGGAGAGGGGCGGGGAGGGTTTTCCATTGAACCCACCATGGAGCGATGTCTACATGACATTGTATTACCGCGCAAAACTCTTCTCTTTTTCTCTACATGTTCAGCATGACTTTGTACAATACCTGACATGCATACGAAAAATTTACGATGAGATTATGTAAGGAGAGCATGCAGAAATCTAGAGTGATGGTAACAACCAATGGATGGATCCAAAAATAATGATAGCAGGCTGATGATTGCATTAATTTAATAAAAAGACAGATGATGATTGCTTTACTATTTGTTTCCCACCCAACATGAATAACATAGGCATACCCTAGGTGTACCATATATTAGACAGAGATACTATTCATTGCTTCCTCTATATGTGCCCCACATCTAATTTAGAACTCAAGTTTGAACATCAATAAAGTGAAACCATATGAAAGCGTGTACAGTTAGAATGTTATTCTGCCACTAAAGCACTTGGTCTTGTTTTCATGCACAGGATTTTGAAAAGTAGGTCTAGGTGGATGTTTTGCTCCATTCCTTTCAACAAAATGCATGAATAATTGAATAGTAGAGTGCCATAGGAAAATTTCCTATTGCTATGTTTTTCCGTTGAACCACAATAGCCCTAATGGATCCACATGAATGTAGTGTAATAAGTGATGCGACAAGTGTACAACCTCTTTGCTGTTGCCGTGTCGACCTCAGCATCATTGGGTTGGTCGCTGAAAAAGTTGAGACAGAGGTGGTTGTCGGAGGTGTGGAGGAAGATCTGAGGAATCTGTAGACGGCGTCCAGGGCACTACCCTGTTGTGATGGATCATTCTGTCGTTGGAGCAGCTCCGGTGAGCCGTAAGACGTCAAGGCTGAAGCAGCACAAGACAGACATCGTTAATCTCAAGTGGGATTCTAATAGCATCTCGAATATATGACGTAAAATAGATGTAAAATTTACATCACCAAAAACCACCTGACTACAACAGATGAGGTAAAAAATGTTGACTCTGAACTTAACTATCGAAACTGAAATTTACTGTGGAATCTGAATGTTACTGTTGAAAATGAACGCAATGGTAGCTGAGAGGCACATGACAGGTAGTTTAGTGAGGGCCTGCAGTTCATCTTCAACCTGCACCCCCCTGAGCCGCCAGCCACCACCGGCCGAACCCCGCGCCGCCTGGCCTCCCCGAAACAACTGCCCACTGCCGGTCCGCCGCTGCCTGGCCACCCCGAAACAACTTCCCACCACCGGTCCACCGCCGCCCCGGCCAGCCCTCTAGCCCCTCCCCCCCCCCCCCCCCCCCCCCCCCCCCCCGCGCACCATGATTTTTCTCCGGCGATCCCCATGCCACCGCCCCATCACCGCGCCCCCCACCGTCGGCGAGCAGCACCCCATCTAGAATCCTAAGATAGATAGTGGGGTACCTCTCCGGCGAGCCCCCCTTCCCGCTGTCGGTGGTTCTTCCTTAACTCCCGCGAGCCCCCCACCCCCTGAAAATCGAGTGACCCAAAGTTCAATTCACTCGACTGAAGTGTAGCTAAATCAGAGCAGAGCAGCAGCACGAGTGAGGGGGAGAGCAGCAGCACCGTGAGCGAGCGAGTGAGAGCCGGATCAGCAGCAGCTGGGCGAGCGAGAGCCCGAGCAGCAGCAGCAGCGCGAGCGACCGAGTGAGAACCGGAGCAGCAGCAGCAGATCTGGCTAGTATGGACGCCACCGCCGAAGGGGACTCGCACTGGGGAGAGCCATCATGGAGATGTCGCCCGCCGCCGGCTTCGAGGTAGCCGCTCCATGGGGGTGCGGGATAGAGCACCGTCGGCGCCAGGAGGTTGAGTTAAGGAGAGGGTGCGATGAGATGAGTGTACAACCTCTTTGGTGGCGCCAAGGAGGCCTTGGCTTCGTCCAAGGAGTCGGTGAGGAAGTTGCGGTTCCGGTGGAGCAGGTTAAGGCGGCGCTGTGGGTATGGAGCAGCCGCGATAGATGAAGCGATCGTCGGAGTAGCTCCATGGAGGTGGAGGACGGGGCGGCTGAACCGGCGGGACGACGGGATGGAGGAAGGATCCTCATCCGGGGAGGCGGATGAGGGACGTCGACCTGTTGCGGTGGACCACGTCGTCGGGGAAGAGGCTCCACCTAGGTGGCGGTGAGGTGGTGGATGGAGGAGGGTGGGGTTTCGCGGCTGGAGCGGAGAGGTTATGGCGGCCATATTTCGAATGGAGAAAAGGAGGCGATGGGAGGGGGGAACCATGACTTAGGGACGCGCTTGTCCAAAATGTAGGGTGTGTGACATAAGTACCCCCACCGATTTGAACTAGCGGCCCTTTCGGCTCAGGGTTAGAAGGTGGATTTCGCGTGTCGGGATTTGGCAGCTGGAGGGAGTTTTCGCGCGCGTTGTAATTTCGGGATAGCAAGGCGCGGGTTGTGAAGGCGCCAGTTTTGGGAGCGGGATAGTTGAATTTTCAGGATATAACAAGGCGCGGGTTGAATTTTAGGGACAAGCCTAACTTGTAATATTGTACTTGTAGTACGTACCAAATCAATTCGCACTTCCCTCAACGAAAAAACAGGGATATCTATTCAACTTGTTGCTATAGCGAACTTAAATGTCACGCCGACAACTTTGCTTGATTTCAATGCAACTGCACAAAACGAGATTGGATTTCCTATTCGTGTTGGTAGATTCATATTTTATGTTTGTCGTATCACGAAAGGTCAGTACAGGCCTTCATCCACATGATTGTGCAGTGTGCTTTGAGATGTTGTGCTACTTGTATTGGTACTATTTTAAATAAATGTTGAATTGAAGCCACTGTATTGCTATCTTTTCCCATTAAGTAGTGAACAAAAATGGGACCAACCCAGACATGATGCTTGTTGATTTGTTGCAACAAACTCTGCATCACCCCCTTTATAAGTAGATGGAAGCACATGTGGTTGTTTTACCCACTCTCCCCTGGAACTGTTTATGCTTTTTGTTAATCTAATGCCGCTGGTAAAATTAAGCAATGCCACTCTCAGAATTAACTACTGAATCTTAGTTCAAAACTGCAACACTTGTTAGGGATTGGTGGGATCACCATTTTTGTGGCTGCATGTTTCATCCTCCTTTATTGGCAGTAATTGCTTCCTTTTTTGCCTCTGTTAAAACAGGGTTATCTATTCAACTTGTTGCTATTGCGACATTTGGCTTCGCTTAATTTTCGTGGAACTTCACAAAATGAGACCAGATTTCCATATATGTGTTGAGATCTCTCTCAGGTCTTCCTCACGAGTTGTTTCAAAAGAATTAACTACTGAATCTTAGTTCAAAACTACAACACTTGTTAGGGATCTGTGGGAGTACCATTTCTATTAGGGATCGGCCGGAGTACATGTTTAAGAAATGTGTTGTTCAAATAATGTCTCCTTTATTATATATCAGTAACAGCGTTTTACAAATGGTATATCCTACTTTGTAGTTCTTTCTACATGTTTAAACAAGGTATTGTCAAGATAATGTCTCTGTTAACATGAATCAGTTCCATTGTTTCAGGAATGGTACTTTTCTGCTTTGTCGTTCTTTATACATGTTAAGATAATGTCTCAGTTCATATGAATGAATCACACTGATTGAGAATTGCCACTCTCATGCTTTGTTTCCCATTAAGATAAGGTAGATCAGTAGATGGTTTTCTTCTGGGAGTACCAGTCATCAACCGTTATTTCTCAGGAATTGTTTCCCTTATACCTATTGTTGCTTACAGGGTTATAAAATTAAAGCTCGGTTTTATTCTGACTTTGATTTAGTTAAACAGCACAAAAGGGGCCAATGTGTCTGAGGCAAACTGCTGCATTAGTGGGTCCAGTTGGTCTTACCACTTTGCAGAAAGAAGCAGTCACTGTTTGTGCTACATTACACAAGGAATGATCGAGAAGCTTTACAGAGTATTAGTAGACGCTGGTGACATGACTAGTCTGAGAGATCATAGGAAACTCTACAACACGTGGAGTGCACTGGGCAAAAAGCGCCCAAACAAATACAAGAAGCCAGGATAGGACTCCAAATCTGTCAATGTCATTCTAAGCAACAATGATGGGGCATCTGGGTATGGTAATCTGTTTACTGTACTTTCAGTTTGTTAGTCCACCGATTGGTGGGTTGACACTAGGGCCAATATTCATGTGTGTGCTAATGTGTCTTTGTTTTCTTGCAGCATATAAATACGAAATCCACAGGGATGCTCAGCTTGATTTTAGTGGAACTGCACAAAATGTTCAAATGGTTTCTGTCCTCCATAATACTTCATCATGCATAATACATCGAATGGATCTCTAATCATTCATCGTCACCTTGAGCCACCGGACTATATGTTTGAATGGAGCTGCCAGTGTCGGCCATTAAGAAGGGTAAGAAGAAAGACAAAAAGAGAGATGGCTGCTTTACTTGTGGTTCGGAGGAACACTGGGCAAACAAGTGCCCAAACAAGTACCAAGAAGCCAGGACAGGACTCCAAGTTTGTCAATGTCACTCTAAGAAACAATGATGGGGCATTTGGGTGGTAATCTGTTTACCGTACTTTTAGTTTGTTAGTCCACCGGTTGGTGGGTTAACACTGGGGCCAATATTCATGTGTGTGCTGATGTGTCTTTGTTTTCTAGCAGCATATAAATACAAAATCCACAGGGATGCTCAGCTTGATTTTAGTGGAACTGCACAAAATGTTCAGATGATTCGTGTCGTCCATAATACTTCATCATGCACAATACATCGAATGGTTCTCTAATCATTCGTCGTCACCTTGAGCCAGCGGACTATCAGATGACAAACAGATGACAAACCGTGCCCATTCCACAATCATACGCATTACATATTTTGAATGGGAAAAGCTTGTCAAAGTTTAATCATTGAAGTTAGTAAGAAGACATTAGTTTAATATATTGGAATTGGAAAACCTTGTCAATTTTTGCTCATTGATGTTAGCCAGAAGACATGCATTTGATATTTTTTAGTGAGACGCCCTTTGCTGTGAGCAACGTCGATCGTTTTTTCCTATTCCTGTCTTCAGTTCAGAAGTAAATATTTACTCTGCTGAGATGCATAGTCACATGAATGTTGACTTATGTAAGGTATTTTAAGAGTTTGTTCTGAATGTTTTCTATGTAATGCCAGGCCTTGTGAGTTTGAGTGCAAAGTTGAGCTTGGAATGCTATGGCATGCGGCATCACGAGCTGTTCACCGTGCCTCCTGAGAATAATGCTTCATATTGTTTTGCATGTTGATCTAATGCCCATGATTTGCATGTTCACGAGATCATCCTCTTCTGTTGTTTATGTGCTTAAGAAGTTCATTGTCTTATGTTTCATTCATAGCCTATACGACAACTCAGGTAGGTTAGAGGTGAAACCATATGATATTCCGACCAACTCGTCATCTTAGGCCGTGATTGGATCGTCGTTTTCCAACCAAAACCGCTTGTAAACTGACGCTTTAATTGGTTGGTAGATTTCGACTAGTAAAATATACATTGGTCTCTCAAATTACACGCATAACCTGCCAGTTTTACTTATAGACCTCGGGCCCTCGATTTCATTACGCCTGTATTTTACGTGTTGTTTCCGATGACGAGTAAATTACACTTGTATCTTAATACATGTGTGAAATAAACCAGAGCTCCCAAGTGTGGCCTTACCGTTTCATGCCGTCTCAGTCTTTCGAAGTTGCTAATAGGTGTCCGATGATCCTGGCTTCCTGAATGAGCAGCGGTCGTTGTATCAGACCATCTGTAGGGCCCGCGAGGCCCTCTCTGTCGTCCTTCGAGTTGTTGCGCTCGCCGTGGCGCCAAGCATTGTCAACATGGTCAACGAACATGAGGATTCAGGAGACGACTTTATTTTGACTGGACGACAGTAGGGACCCACTAGGGCCATAGTCGTACGTACGCAAGTGGCTCCGTATTATGTACAACTATTTCTTTTGCTCCCTCCTAGTTTCCTGACATCACGATCCGACACCATTGTCAACCTATGTAGTCAATAAACGAGAGAATTGCACAAGGAGCGGCCGACAGTTGGGAACAAGCAGCTCGAGCAGTATTTGTGTTTTTGAGGTGTGAGCACTGCAGAGTTTTTCTTGAGCGATGTTTTTGTTGTTGTTCAAAGGAGAGCAGGGGTATTAACTGGGTGGGTTGTGGCCCGTCTAGCCCAGGCTAGATATCCAACCCAGATATTAATTTTTTTCAAGCTGAAAATGGCTAGCCCAGCTATACTTTTTTTGAGGAATACCCAGGCAAGGTCAACTTGTTATTCTCCGCCCCGCTGGGATGCAAATCTTTCCTAAGAGGGATGCATTAGGCTTAACAGGAAAGTGGGCTTTAACTATAAAAACTAGGCAGTAACTATAAAAAATGCACCAAACACGTAATTAGTTTATAATTTTTTTTTGGATTTTGAAAATTTTAATTTCATTAATTGTTGCGCGCGCAATGTTTTGTTGGATTTATACGTGATACAAATTTATATAGAAATTTTATTTAATCTGACTAGAAATTTCGGGATAAAAATATTTCGGATCGCATCAAAATGTGGGAAATTTTTTTGAATTCTGTTTTGAATGGTTGGTTGAAATTATTAATTGTTGTCCTTGCTAGAAAATGGGTTGTACTTTTAACAAACTGTAAATGGGCTGTAGTAAAATCCAAATGGGCTATAAGTTCTCCGCCACACACTTGTGGGCCTACTAAGTTGACGCGTCCCCTAAAAAAGGTAAGTTGACACGCATGCAAGGCTTTTGTCAACTTATAGTCAACACACGGTTCTAGCAGCAGTGGCCGTTGGATGTCCATCCAACGGATGTCGTGCTTCTTCATCAATCTCCGATATTCTAGCTTCAGCCGCCCAAAAAATGATTCCTCCCCCTCACATCTAGGGCGCACCATTTCAGAGGCTGACCTGTGGGCCTACTAAGTTGACGTGTACCAATGGCTTTGTCAACTTACTCATTATAAACGATTCTAGCTGCAGTGACCGTACGATGTCCATCCAACGGCCGTCGGGCTTTTTCAACCTCTGGTCTTCTTGCTCCAGCCGCCCAAAGCAGCACCGGTCATGCCGCCTGCTCCTGCCTCCTGTGGCCGGCTGTGCTGCCGTAGAGGCCTCATCGCCCCCTACTACTCCCACCGCTGGCTAGGCCATCCCTCTACTCACCAACACCCCTTGTTATTCTGCGTCGACGGCAGCCTCACACCACAGCCGAACCAGTGAACCCTCGTACTCCTCTCCGCGTGGGCATCCACTACCGCGCCTTCCCCGACTCCGCGTCGTCCCCTTCCTAGGCCCTGCCGTCGTCCACTGCCCTGGTGCTCTCGGTGTGGCATGGTCAACGAACGACATCCATCGGACGTGGACTATACGTGGAGAGGCTGACAGCTGGGTCCACGACCGCACACAAGGAAATACCTCCTTCTTACGCGCAAAATAATGATTCCTCCACCTGACATCTGGGACCCACTGAAAGGGCCTTTGTATTTCGCGAAAAAAATGTTCCCCCCGCTGACAGGTCAGACCCACCAGCTATATCTTCGCACGCAAGGAAGTGCCTTCATATTTCGCACAAAAAAATGAATACTCCCCCTGCTAGCTGGGACCCAGCATAGTGGGAGGCTGACTTGTGGGCCTACTAAGTTCACGGGGATGGAGGGCTTTGTCAACTTAGTCAATATGTACGATTCTAGCTCCAGTGACCATACGATGCCCATCCAACGGCCGTGGTGCTTCTTCAACCTCTGGTCTTCTTGCTCCAGCCGCCCAAACAAGCGTCAGGCGTGCCGCCTGCTTCTGCCTCCCATGTCCGGATGTGCTGCCACCGCTGGCCATGCCGTCCCTCTATACTCACCCACACCTTCTTTTATTCTCCGGTGATGGCAGCCTCACACCGCAGCCGAAGCAGTCAACCCACGTACTCCCCTCCGTGTGGGCATCCACTGCCGCGTCTTCCCCGGCTCTGCGTCGTCCCCTTCCAATGTGCTCTCGGTGCGGCGTGGTCAATGTGGTAAACGACCGACTTCCATCGGAAGTGTACTGTGTACGTGGAGAGGCTAACAGCTGGGTCCACGGCCGCAACAAGGAAGTGCCTCCTTATTACGTGGAAAATAATGATTACCGGCAAAAAAAATTATTACCCACCAGACGGGCCACCGTATTTCACGAAAAAACGTTTCCCCCATGACTGCTGGGACCCACCAGCTACATCTTCGCACGCAAGGAAGTGCGTCCATATTACCGGCAAAAAAAATGATTTGCCCCCTGACTGTCGGGACCCACCAGCTACATATTCGTACGCAAGGGAGTGCGTGACAGTCGGGACCCACCTGGTTGAAGCGTACATAGCATTGTCATTCTGGTCTCGCACGTGTACGTACATACTGGTCGATGTAGAGGCGCGCACGTGTCGTAGTAGAGGCGTGCACGTAGCATGTACACGTACGTACAGCGGCCAGAGGGCAAGAAAGAAAATACTGCCACGTATGTACATACGGGCGGGGTCTCGAATGCCTAGTCGCGCATACATACGGCCAGGGCTCGTGTACATGGCTAGGTCGGAACGGAGAAGTTGCGCCGTCATCGTGTTCATGGGGAGGCAAACGGCTTGGTCAGAATGGAATGCCTCGTCGTGTTCATCAGGAACCAAACGGCTTGCACGGAACAGGCGATGGAAACGAGGCCTGGCGTACCGCAGAACGGAGGAAACGGCCTTGTGTTCGACCGGCCACGGTCGAAACGGGATCCTATTAATCGGGAGGAGTCTGGCGTACCGCAAAACGGAGGAAACGGACCACCTACGGGCGAAACAGGGTCCTGTTGATCGGGAGGGGTGTGGCGTACCACAAAACGAAGGAAACGGACTTGTGTTGGAGCGCTACGGTCGAAACGGGGGTCCTGTTCATCGGGAGGGGTGTGGCGTACCGCAAAACAGGACTCCACCGTTGACCTCCTTCAGCCACCACGGGATACTCTTCATACACCGTCGACCTCCTCCAGCCTCCACCTGCGACTATTCATCCACGGGCTCCTGTTCATCCAGCCTCCACCGCGTGCTCCTCCACCGGCTACTGTTCAACTAGCCCTCTCCACGGGGTCCCGTTCAACCACCCCTCCATGGGCTACTGTTCATCCAGCCCTCCACCGGCTATTGTTCAACCAGCCCTCCATGGGGTCCTGTTCATCCAGCCCTCCACGAGGTCATGTTCATCCACCGGCTCGATCGATCGGGGTACTGTTCATCCAGCGGCAACGGCCTCTACTACCACGGGGTCCTGTTCATCCAACCCCCACCGGGAACTGTTCATCCAAACCCCCTCAACAACGCTCACTATTCATCCAGGGAAGGAGGCAGCGGTGTTTGATCGGCTTCAGTTAGCAGCAGTAGCGATGGAATCACTCGGGTTCAGTTAACACCAAGGGATCGATCGATCGCTCGGGTTCAGTAACGCGTAGCCTGCAGTGCAATCGCTCGGGTTCACTTAGAGCCCAACGCCCCGCACACACGCGCGTACGTATGAGAGAAATGCGCAACGCTCAGCCCCCGACCACACACCGTAACCGGGAACTCCCTGATATTTTCCTTGCCCTCGCTTCTACCATGGTTTTTTCCATCATGGACGGCCCAAACAATGTCATCCAGCTGCGTCTCCGGCCTGCCCGGAATGAAAAGCCCATTTTCTGTCATGATTTTTTGTCATAGAAGTAGGAGCCCACCACATCTATGATTATACCGGGTTTTGTCACAATTATTGTCATAGAAGTGTCATAAGCATGACACAAAAAAACTCCGTTCGACCCAAAATGTGACGGATGTGTATTTTTTTAGTGCATCCTGCCGTGCGCTAATATGCTCTTTGTGCAACGCGCCGTCCCCCCGCCGAACCAACAAGGGGCCACCCGGTCCCATATGTGGCCGCGGATATCCCGCGACATCTTTGGTGCGCCAGGTAGGGGGAGCGCTTGCGCGAACCTGAAAGCGTACATAGCGCGTCATCTTCTTCTTCGACGATGCCATCGAGCATGGCGCCTAATAAAAAAAAGTCCGGCCCTTCGGCCCATCCATCCACCTCGAAGCTTTGCTGCCCGCGGCCTCCGGTGCCACGGAAGATGCGGGGGCGAGCAGGGACGTGAATGCTGTTGGGGGTGTCATCTGTGCAGGTGGCACCGTCACAATCTCCCTGCAGCCGACACAGGGGCTGAAGATACAGGAGGAGGACAGCATCAGGAACACCTTGGCGGTCAGGCTCCACGAGCTGCGGGCGAGAGGGTCACTCCGTTTGCACCCTCTCCCCTCACCGACGAGCATAGCCACAGCAACAGCGCTCGGTCCGGGGGGAACCATCGCCATCCGGCCGCCCCGGCCATGCCTCCTCTCGGACGACTCGACTAGGTCGCTGCGCTCGATGGGGCCGCTGACCCTCGAGCACCACTGTTGCGTGACTCCATTGGCCAGCTGGTCGTCTGATAATCCCCAAGTGCAAGGAATCATCGTAGCAATTTCCAAAGGTGGAAGTGGTAAGTATGGAGTGTCGAAACCACAAGGAGCTAAAGGTAAGATCAATATTCTCTCAAGCCCTATCTGCCACTGATACGACCCTACGTACACCGAATGTTTGCTTCCAACTAGCAACGAGAAATAAAACTATGTTGTGGGTATGAAGAGGATAACTTTGTATGATATCGGAGAACTAAAATATAAAAGTAGGTGCTGTTATCATCAAGTTAGAATATATTACTAAATATTATAAATAGCGAGTGTGGAATAATGGTGGATCGGTGTGCAGAATTGTCCTAGGCAATCGTTAACAAGACCGGTAATCACTATTGCAGTTTCATATGAGGGAGAGGCATAAGCTAACATACTTTCTGTACTTGGATCATATGCACTTATGATTGGAACTCTAGCAAGCATCCGCAACTACTAAAGATCATTAAGGTAAAACCCAACCATAGAATTAAAGCATCAAGTCCTCTTTATTCCCATACGCAACAACCCCCTTACTCGGGTTTGTGTTTCAGTCACTCACCAACCCACTATAAGCAAATCATGAACGTACTGCAACACCCTACAGCGGAAACCCCTCACGCTTGCGCGACATGGAGGGCACCATAGGACAGCATCAAAGTACAACATACAACTCATGCCAATCTAGATCATCAATCAACCCAAAGACAAAAGATATCTACTCAAAACATCATAGGATGGCAACACATCATTGGATCATAATATGTGGCATAAAGCACCATGTTCAAGTAGGGATTACAGCGGGGTGCGACAGAGTGGACGCGTAAAAGAGATGAGGATGGTGATGATGATGGTGATGTTGATGAAGGTGATCATCGCGGCGATGATTCCCCTCTCAATGGCACTCCGGTGCCACCAAGAGAGAGGAGGAGAGGTTCTCCCCCTTGTGCTTCCTCCTCCATGGCCTCCCCATAGATGGGGAAAGGTTCTCCCTCTGATCCTTGGCCTTCATGGCGATGGTGACCTCTCCGGGATACTCCTCCATGGCCACCGGTGATGATGGCCCCCTCCGGCAGGGTGCCGGAGAGGGCCTAGATTGATTTCTCGTGGCTACAGAGGCTTCTGGTGGCGAAACTCCCAATCTAGGTTAATTTTCCAAGGTTTCTATATTTATAGGAATTTTTTGCGTCGATCTCACGTCAAGGAGGTGCCCGAGCTGTCCACGAGGCAGGCCCACGCGCCCAGGGGGTGGGCGCGCCCAGGGGGTGGGCGCGCCCCCACCCTCGTGGGCAGCCCGGGACTCTTCTGGCCCAACTTTGATGCTCCGTGGTCTTCTTTTGGTCCATAAAAAATCATCAAAAATTGGCACGTCAATTGGACTCCGTTTGGTATTCCTTTTCTGCAAAATTCAAAAACAAGGAGAAAACAGAAACTGGCACTGGGCTCTAGGTGAATAGGTTAGTCCCAAAAATCATGTAAAATAGCATATAAATGCATATAAAAATCTAAGATGGATCATATAATAGCATGAATACTTCATAAATTATAGATACGTTGGAGACGTATCAGCATCCCCAAGCTTAATTCCTGCTCGTCCTCGAGTAGGTAAATGATAAAAGAAATAATTTATGAAGTGTGAATGCTAGCAGGTGCACAAGTTTGATCAAAGATAATTTCAATCACCTTTTCGAGCATCATTATATGTCATAACAGTAGCTCATCTCATAAAACTTCTCATGATAAAGTAACAAGCTATTCACATGTTAAAGTATAGATCATAAACTTTCTTGAAAACTAACAAACCGTCTTATCAGTCATCAAACAATTACAATTCATCTTATTTCCAGGAAGAGTCTATGTCAGAGCTTTGATTTAGCAAACTCCACATACTCAACTATCATTTACTCTTTCACAATTCTAACACTCACGCGATATTTATGGGTACAAAATTTTAATCAAACACAGAGAAAGAGAGGGGCTTATAAATTCGCCTCCCAACCTTTACCTCAAGGGTAATGTCAACAATAATAGTTTATGATGCCTTACATCCAATTGGATATATATATCAGAATCTTTCCAACACAATGTGCTTGCCAAAGGATAAAATGTAAAAAGCAAAGGTGAAAAATCACCATGACTCTTGCATAAGGGTAAGAGATAAAAGTAAAAGATAGGCCCTTCACAGAGGGAAGCAGAGGTTGCCATGCGCTTTCAGGGTTGGATGTACAAAATCTTAATGCGAAAGAACTTCACTTTATATTGCCACTTGGGATATGGACCATTATTATGCAGTCCGTCCCTTTTATTTCTTCCACATCACAAGATCGTATAAAGCTTATTTCCTCCACACTAATCAATCATACATATTTAGAGAGCAATTTTTATTACTTGCACCGATGACAACGTACTTGAAGGATCTTACTCAATCCATAGGTAGCTATGGTGGACTCTCATGGCAAAACCAGGTTTAAGGATATTTGGAAGCACAAGTAGTATCTCTACTTAGTGCAAATAATTTGGCTAGCATGAGGGGGAAAGGCAAGCTCAACGTGTTGGGCGATCCATGACAATATACTTTATTTGAGATATAAGAAAACACAACCCATTACGTTGTCTACCTTCTCCAACATCAACCTTTTAGCATGTCATATTTTAATGAGTGCTCACAGTTACAAAAGATGTCCAAGATAGTATATTTATATGTGAAATCCCTCTTCCTTCAATATTCTTTCATGAATTGTTCAAGTGACCAATTATACATTTGCTAACTTTCAATAAGTTTACTACCTATACTTATTATGTGTGAAGTCATTACTCCCCGTGTTATAAGCATATGAGACATATATAAATTTAGGTTTATGACATTCAATTTATTTAACAATTTACTCATAGGATATACGTGAAGCACATGAGTGAATGACAAACTACTCCAAAAGATACAAGTGAAGAACACTGAGTAGTCAAACAATTAACTAGCCATGGGAGGATTCTTTTTCATTCAATATTTCAGATCCAATGATTTTATTCAAACAGCAAGTAAAATTGAAAATACGCTCCAAGCAAAACACATATCATGTGACGAATAAAAATATAGCTCCAAGGTATACCGATAGTTTTGAAGACGAAAGAGGGGATGCCTTCCGGGGCATCCTCAAGCTTAGGTGCTTGAGTCTTCCTTGAATATTACCTTGGGGTGCCTGTGGCATCCCCAAGCTTAGGGTCTTTCCACTCCTTATTCTCCTCATATCGATATCTCACCCAATGCTTGAAAACTTCAATCACACAAAACTTAACAAAACTTCGTGAGGTAGGTTAGTATGATAAAGAGTAAACCATCCACTTTGGTACTGTCTAAGACAAGGTTCATGATTTTTCCCACACAATGTCTACTGTACCATATCATTTCTACAATTTATATTGAGAAATATAAGTCATAGAAACTAGAAAACAAGCAAACTATGCAATGAAAACAGAATCTGTCAGAAACAGAACAGTCTGTAATGATCTGAACATAAACCATACTTATGCTACTCCAAAAATTATGAAATAAATTGGTGGACGTGAGTAATTTGTCTATTAATCTTCTGCATAAATAATAAACTCAAAAGCGCACTTCTGTAAAAAATGACAGCTAATCTCGTGAGCGCAATGTTTCTGTTTTTTACAGCAAGATCACATTAACTTTCTCCCAAGTCTTCCCACAGGTCTTACTTTGCACTTTATTGAAACAAAAGCTATAAAGCATGATTAATACAGTAGCTTAATCATATAAACACGCAAAAACAGTAAGGGTAAATATTGGGTTGTCTCCCAACAAGCGCTTTTCTTTAATGCCTTTTAGCTAGGCATGATGATTTCAATGATGCTCACATAAAAGTAAATAATTGAAACATAAAGAGAGCATCATGAAGAATATGACTAGGACATTTAAACATAACCCACTTCCTATGCCTAGGGATTTTGTGAGCACACCATTTATAAGAAAACAATCAACTAGCATAGGAAGGCAAAACAAGTATAACTTCAAAACTTTAAGCACTAAGAGAGGAAACTTGATATTATTGCAACTCCTACAAGCATGTATTCCTCCCTCATAATAATTTTCAGTAGCATCATGGATAGCAACTTTTTTCTCATAATCAATTGGAACCTCTTCCGAAATAGTGGAATCATTACTAGCTAAAGTTGACACTCTTCCAAATCCACTTTAATAAATATCACACTAAGATTCAGCACCCTCCAAAATAGTGGGATCACTAATTCCTAAAGTTGACACTCTTCCAAACCCACTTTAAATGATAGTATTATTCATACTCCAAAAGATATAAGTGAAGTTCAGGGAGCATTCTACAATTAATATAGACTAACCAATATCCAAGCTCAAAATATGTAAGTGAAGGACACGAAGTATTCTATAAAACCATACTCAAAAGATTTAAGTGAAGCACAAAGAGCAATTCTATAAGATCATACATAAAAGATATAAGTGAAGCACACGAAGTATTCTATAAATCAATGCAGGGCTATCTCATGCTAGCATGGTTCTTAAAGGAAACACAAAAACACGAAGGACACAAACCATGTGAACAAAACAAAAAAAAAACCGAGGTATACCGATATTTGTTGAAGAAGAAAGATGGGATGCCAACCGGGGCATCCCCAAGCTTAGATTCTTGAGTATCCTTTGAAATATTTACCTGGGGTGCCTTGGGCATCCCCAAGCTTGAACTCTTTCCTCTCTTTATTCTTCTCATATTGATAACTCCTCGTTCTTCGAACACTTCATCCACAAAAACTTAACAAAAACTTTCTGAGATCCGTTAGTGTAATAAAGCAAACTACCAGTTTAAGGTACTGTAATGAACTCATTATTTATTTATATTGGTGTTAAACCTACTGTATGCCAACTTCTCTATGGTTCATACCCCCCGATACTAGCCATAGATTCATCAAAATAAGCAAACAACACGCGAAAAACAGAATCTGTCAAAAACAGGACAGTCTGTAGTAATCTGGAAGTTTAGTAAACTTCTGTAACTCCTAAAATTATGAACGAAATTTGAAATTTGAACAATTTGTAAAGAAGTAATGTGCAAAAAGTTTCAGACGCATTTGACTTTTCAGTTAAAAATGTAAATTCATGCACTACAGCCAAAGTTTCTGTTTTTCTTCTGCACATAGTAAACAAGCAATTTAATCATCCTAAAACCAAAGCTTGGCACATTATTTTTATAATACAATGGATATATACAAGGGGATAATTATTTACAGAGAAACTTCCATGAAAAATTCTACATTGTTTCCGTGAGCATGAACACAAGTGCTCAAGGTCGACCCTCACTTCTTCAATGCATAACTTTCGAATCACTTCTCTTTTTCAAAAACTTTTTAGGCATGAGAGGCAAGTAATAATTTTTTTGTATTTTCATTGTTTTAATTTTTTTTGTATGTTTCACCTACAACTAAACATAAACAAAAAGGAAAAACAAAATATACTTAGTGAAGAAAGCAAACAAGCACACACGAGAATATCAACCTCACGCTATTGCTCCCCGGCAACGGCGCCAGAAAAGAGCTTGATAATCCCCAAGTGCAAGGAATCATCGTAGCAATTTCCAAAGGTGGAAGTGGTAAGTATGGAGTGTCGAACCCACAAGGAGCTAAAGGTAAGATCAATATTCTCTCAAGCCCTATCTGCCAGTGATACGACCCTACGTACACCGAACGTTTGCTTCCAACTAGCAACGAGAAATAAAACTATGTTGTGGGTATGAAGAGGATAACTTTGTATGATATCGGAGAGCTAAAATATAAGAGTAGGTGCTGTTATCATAAATTTAGAATATATTACTAAATATTATAAATACGAGTGTGGAATAATGGTGGATCGGTGTGCGGAATTGTCCTAGGCAATCGTTAACAAGACCGGTAATCACTATTGCAGTTTCATATGAGGGAGAGGCATAAGCTAACATACTTTCTCTACTTGGATCATATGCACTTATGACTGGAACTTTAGCAAGCATCCGCAACTACTAAAGATCATTAAGGTAAAACCCAACCATAGCATTAAAGCATCAAGTCCTCCTTATTCCCGTACGCAACAACCCCCTTACTCGGGTTTGTGTTTCAGTCACTCACCAACCTACTATAAGCGAATTATGAACGTATTGCAACACCCTACAACGGGAACCCCTCACGCTTGCGTGACACGGAGGGCGCCATAGGACAGAATCAAAGTAAAACATACAACTCATACCAATCTAGATCATCAATCAACCCAAAGACAAAAGATATCTACTCAAAACATCATAGGATGGCAACACATCATTAGATCATAATATGTGGCATAAAGCACCATGTTCAAGTAGGGATTACAGCGGGGTGCGGGAGAGTGGACTGCGTAAAAGAGATGAGGATGGTGATGATGATGGTGATGTTGATGAAGGTGATCATCGCGGCGATGATTCCCCTCTCAATGGCACTCCGGTGCCTCCAAGAGAGAGGAGGAGAGGTTCTCCCCCTTGTGCTTCCTCCTCCATGGCCTCCCCCCTACATGGGGAAAGGTTCTCCCTCTGATCCTTGGCCTTCATGGTGATGATGGCCTCCCCGGGATACTCCTCCATGGCCACCGGTGATGATGGCCCCCTCCGGCAGGGTGCCGAAGAGGGCCTAGATTGATTTCTCGTGGCTACAGAGGCTTCTGGCGGCGGAACTCCCGATCTAGGTTAATTTTCCGAGCTTTCTGTATTTATAAGAATTTTTGGCATCGGTCTCACATCAAGGAGGTGCCCGAACTGTCCACGAGGTAGGCCCACGCTCCCAGGAGTGGTGGGCGTGCCCCCCACCCTCATGGGCAGCCCGGGACTCTTCTGTCCCAACTCCGATGCTCTGTGGTCTTCTTTTGGTCCATAAAAAATCATCAAAAATTGGCACATTAATTGGACTCCGTTTGGTATTCCTTTTCTGCAAAATCCAAAAACAAGGAGAAAACAGAAACTGGCACTGGGCTCTAGGTTAATAGGTTAGTCCCAAATATCATATAAAATAGCATATAAATGCATATAAAACATCTAAGATGGATAATATAATAGCATGAATACTTCATAAATTATAGATACGTTGGAGACGTATCATCATTCCGCAGCTACGTGGGTGCGGCACCCCCGTCGTGGCCGCCGCAGGCACCGTCAGGAGCCGGGCAACGGTCCGGTCGACGTCATCAACATCTATGCCGAGCACTGCCACAGAGGCCATGGCTCGAGTTCAGTTGCTGTTAAGGTTTCCGTCGGCAGCCGAGTAGATGGATGAATGGCGTGCCACTATCCAAAGCCTCCTCGGTTTCGCCAAGGCTAGGGGCTCACGGTGAGCTGGCCCTCCACGACCTCCCCAAGTGACAGGAACCGCCCGTATTGCTCGCCAGACGGAGGGGGCTGTCCCCATGGTGCCGTTCCCACCACTCCACCTGACGCGGGCGCAGAATAATCAAGATCCCGACAACGTCTCTGTGGCCTCTTCCGACCCTCGAGCACGTCTAGGCCAACGTTAAGCCCCGGAGGACAGGCGGCGGGGAACGCGTGCATCGCCATGGATCAGCGCCGCAACGACCTCCGCCAGACCGACGGGTGTGGTGGCTTGAACATCGACGAGCCTGTGCTCGGTGTTTGCGGGTGCCTACCTTTTGAGGTCGGCTGTCCCACCTTTACACGAGAGCTACGGCAAGTCCGTTGGCCGTCCGTTCGTATGTTCAAGCCAGAGATACCTGAGAAGTATGATGGGAGGCTGAACCCGGCAGAGTTCGCGAGCATCTACACCATCCTTTTTCAGGCTGTTGGGGGAAGAGACGAGAAGGTTTCCGCCAACTACTTCTTGTTGGACCTCATGTCCAATGTGAGGTCTTGGCTTATGCACCTGCCAGAGAAATCCATTGCGTCATGGGCAGATCTGTGTCACGAGTTCATCAGTGCCTTCACCGGTGGCCATCAAGAGCCTGGTAGGCCCAGTGATTAGCAGCTTCTCTAGCAGAAGGAAGGAGAAACTCTCCGTATGTATTTACAGAGATTCAGTAAAGTTCATAGAAATATTCCAAACATCCATCCGGCAGCTGTTATAGTAGCCTTCCAGTCCAACGTGCGCAAACGTCGCAGTCGTTCGAAGATGAATGTGTGGTTGCCCAAGTCTGTGAAGGAGCTATACACACTGGTGGATAAGTGTGCTCGGATGGAAGAAGGAAGGAAGTTGCTCGGACAGGAGGACTGCATCAATGTTGATTCAGAGGATGAAGATGAATCAACCAGCTAGAGAAAGAGCAAGAAGCGCAATAAGAAGCCAAGGGATAAGGGAGTGATGATAGTGGAATGACCGGGCACACCTTGTACTGGCAAGAAGGCCAATGTTGGGGCCCCCAACAAGGAATTTGCCGCATGCGCTGTCTGGCGGGAAGCCGCTACCACGGAAAAAGTTGGGAAAGGTGATGGGCCGTACTACAAGATCCACCGGACCAAAGGCCACGGCCTTCAGGAGTGTTATCAGGTTGAGTAGCTTGCCATGAAACAGAAGGAAGAGTATGACAAGCTTGATAGGTAAAAAGGTCAGAATGCTACTGGCGGTAAGGGCCGAGGCGGTGAAGCAAATCGCCCCGGCAAACCCTTTCGGAACCAAGGAAAACCCGCTAGGGGCCAAGAGAAGGAAGTCTGTGATGTTGTGAGTGATGGAGGGGATGAAGAGGAAACCTGTGAGCAGGAATTTCAGAAGGCCACTAACGCCCTATGCATTGACGGAGGCGCATCTTTACACTCCTTCCATTGCCAACTTAAGCGATGGGCACGAGATGTCAATGCTCTGGAACCAGCGCCAGAGGCCCGGGAGCCGCTCAAATGTTCCCGCACGCCCGTCATCTTTGATGAGGAGGATCACCCTAGCCGCACCACAATTGTAGGGTGTTTGCCGTTGTTGGTATCCCCAACAATTCGCAACCTCAAAGTCACAAAGATGTTAGTGGATGGCGGGGCGGGTTGAATCTGATTTCCCCAACAGTATCAACAACTTTTAGATAGGAGAAGAGTAACTAAAGGTTACCGGCACGTTTCAAGAGTCAATCCCGGTAGGAGGCGTCCAAAAGGGAATATTACGTTGCCGGTGACGTTCGGGGGAGAACTGAACTATCGGACTGAGAAGATTGTGTTTCATGTGGTTGATCTCCCCCTGTCGTACAATGGGATTCTGGGACGCCCGGCCCTGGCTAAGTTCATGGCAGCATCTCACTATGCTTATAACACTTTGAAGATGCGTGGGCCATTGGGACTCATCACCATCCCATCAGATGAGAAGGATGCAATTATCTGCGTGGACAAGATGTACCAGGAAGCAGTCGCGACAGAGGCTGCGGCAGCAACAGCTCCCGCCAGTGAAAGCAAAGGAAAGTGGAAGGATTGTAGGGCCTCCGTCAAGGAGTCCGGGAAGCATGCCCCCTCCGAGTGCACGGCACTCGTTGACGACGTGCCGGAGTGTTCCAACAGCAAGAGACCCAAAGTTGCCGCACCCCAAGTAAAGAAGTCACGGCAGGGCTGGCTGGCTTTGATGGTACTTTCTATATCAGTGCCACCCTTGATGACAAATAGGAAAGAGCGCTCGTTGCCTTCCTATGAGCAAATATCAATGTGTTTGCCTGGCAACTATGTGACATTCCCAGTGTTCCTGGGGAGGTAATCAAGCACCACCTTTCTGTCTGCCCACACGCCCGACCCATCAAGCAGAATGTACGAAAGCAGGCCTTGGACCGGCAGCAGTTCATTGCAGAGGAAATTAAGAAGCTAGAAGCAGCTGGTTTGGTCTGAGGAGTATTGCACCCTACGTGGTTGGCAACCCCATTGGTGGTTCGGAAGGCGAATGGGGAATGGTGGCTTTGCATTGATTTCACAGATCTCAATAAGGCTTGCCCGAAGGACCTATTTCACTTTCCACGCATCGACCAGATCGTGGATTCCACTTCAGGTTGTGATTTGCTCTCCTTTCTTGATGCATACTCCGGGTATCAGCATATCTTCATGTCCAAAGAAGATGAGGAGAAGACATCATTCATCACTCCAGGCGGTACGTACTACTTTGTCCGTATGCCTTCCGGATTAAAGAGTGTCGGGTCCACTTTTGCAAGAGCAGTTCAGATTGGTTTTGAGCCACAGTTGCATAGAAATATAGAAGCCTATGGATGATATCAAGGTCAAGACCAAGGATAAGGCCACCCTTATCGAGGACTTGGAAGAAACTTTTGCTAATCTGCGCAAGATCAACTTGAAGCTCAACCCAGAGAAGTGTGTATTCGGTGTTTGAGGGAGTCCTGGATTAGGGGGTCCTCGGACAGCCGGACTATATCCTTTGGCCGGACTGTTGGACTATGAAGATACAAGATTGAAGAATTCGTCCCGCGTCCGGATGGGACTCTCCTTGGCGTGGAAGGCAAGCTTGGCAATACGGATATGTAGATCTCCTCCCTTGTAACCGACTCCATGTAACCCTATCCCCCTCCGGTGTCTATATAAACCGGAGGGTTTAGTCCGTAGGACAACAACAATCATACCATAGGCTAGTTTCTAGGGTATAGCCTCTACGATCTCGTGGTAGATCAACTCTTGTAATACTCATATCATCAAGATCAATCAAGCAGGAAGTAGGGTATTACCTCCATTGAGAGGGCCCGAACCTGGGTAAACATCGTGTCCCCTGCCTCCTGTTACCATCCGCCTTGGACGCACAGTTCGGGACCCCCTACCCGAGATCGCAGGTTATGACAACGACATTGGTGCTTTCATTGAGAGTTCCACTGTGCCGTCATCGCAGGGCTGGATGGCTCGTCTCGTCGTCCAGGACAACATCACCTCCGGGGGAGCCCTCGCTGTAGGCCAAACCCTCCGACTAGGCGGTTTCATCATGACCGCCCGCTCGGCCGCTGCACCGACGATGAGTTCTCGGGTCATCGAAAACAGCCTCCACGTCGGCTCGGAATTCGCCGAGCTGTTGGATCCAATGGAGCTCTCTTCCTTGAACGAGCTCCTGGATCGCATCGCCGCCTTGGGAGTCCCTACTGACTATGATCAGATCGGGCTCAAACCCGACCAAAGGGAGATCAACTCCCCGGCGGTCACCCATCAGATAGCGGTGGTGGAGGAGCAATGCAGCGATTCTTCCTCTATCTTGAGGACAAACTATGTCCGGATTCCCGAGCTCTCCGAGCCGGATACCCGTCTACGGGAGGACATGGCCCAAACCTTGAACCTAGAATCAGGCAGCGGGCCAAACCTATTGGGCAACATCCCGGAGCCCGAACTTCCAAGATCGGAAACTCCTCCGCCCCTGGGTCTCAGATCGGGTCAAGGTCCAGACTTAAATCCACCCACCCACCCAGATATAAGCGATCTTTCCCACATTAGACAAGAACCCCAGGAGACAGTACACCACTATTGGGCTAGATTCCTCCTTGTCATGAACAAGGTCAAGGACTATCGCGAGGAAGATGCAATTTCATTCTTTTGCAATAATTGCACAGACAGGGGAATCCTCGACGCCATAAGTCACCGTGCCATAGCACACTTCGTTGACTTGGCGGCCATAGTACGAAAGTATTGTGCGATGGAAAGCGCCTAGAAAACCCAAACAAAATTTTGGGATCATCCGGCTCTGACAAAACCCCCAGTCCGAACTAAAAGGATGCACTCTCGTAAGTCACCCGATCCAATTACAAAGAAACAAAAGCCCACTGCAGGGCGTGGAACCGTATTGGAGGGATGGCTCAATGGGCCATGCAAAATTCATAGTACAGTCGATACCATGCCAACACACAGCCTTAGAGCATGTTGGGTACTCTGGCAGGTGGCCAAAAGCGGTGAGGATCTTCTCATCAACAATACCGCAGAGCACCATCCCGTGGAAAACAACAATACAGTACTAACAGTCTTCGAGACTTCGCCTCAAATAATAGGCGTAAGCGAGCACTCTGCAGCCTTGTCGACGTCTGCCACATGGCAACAATAAATCCATGGAGCGATACGGCTATCACCTTCATTGCCAGTGACGAACCTAAATTCCGAACAGCCCGAGCACCAGCCGCCTTGGTCCTTAGTCCAATTGTGGACGGCTTCTGGCTTACTAAAGTGCTCATGGACGGCGGCAGCGGATTAAACCTCATCTATGAGGAGACTCTTTGAAAAATGGAAATAGACAGAAGCCGCATTGAGCAAAGCAGCACGACCTTCAGAGGAATCATCCCTAGTCGGGAGGCACGATGTGCCGGGAAAATCACACTGAATGTGGTATTCGGCACGCCGGAGAATTACAGGTCCGAAGAAATCACATTCCAAGTGGCCCCGTTAAATAGCGGATACCACGCCCTTCTAGGGCGGGAGGCATTCACGATCTTCCAAGCTACACCCCATCACGGGTACATGAAGCTCAAAACGCCCGGGCCCAATGGAATCCTCACTCTAGCTAGTGATCTGGACATAGCACTCCGCGCCGAAAATAAAACCGCCGCACTAGCCCTCGAGGCGTTATCCGAAGCCCTCGCGGCCGAAGAACTGATGGCGCTGCGCTCCGCAGTGGACAGGGACGACGTGATACTTGACAAAAGACCCAAATCCACCTCTTTCAAACCAGCGGATAAAATAGTCAAATTCCAAGTCCACCCAACAGACCCTACGAAAACAGCATCTATCGGGGCACAGTTAAACCCCATAGTAGACGCCGCACTACGAGAGTTCTTGCGCGAAAATTGGGACATCTTTGCCTGGCATCCTTCAGACATGCCAGGAATCCCACGCAGGCTGGCCGAGCATAGCGTTAACATTCTAAAGGGGTTCTAGCCGGTCAAGCAGACTCTTCGGCGCTTCTCTAAACCTAAGCGGCAAGCCATGGGAGAAGAGCTAGCCAAGTTACTCGAGGTCGGATTCATCCGAGAAATAAAACATCCAGACTAGCTAGCAAACCTGGTGATGGTACCAAAGAAGGACAAATCCTGGCGCCTATGCTTCGACTTCAAGGACCTTAATAAGGCTAGCCCAAAGGATCCCTTCCCCCTCCCTCGCATCGATCAAATTATCGACGCTACCGCAGGACACGACTCACTGTGTTTCTCGACGCATACTCCGGATACCATCAAATTAAGATGGCGGAGTCCGATCAAGCCGCAACGGCATTTATCACTCCATACGGCCCCTTCTGTTTCAACACCATGCCTTTCGGGCTCAAAAACGCCGGTGCAACCTATCAACGCATGATTCAGACATGCTTGGAGACACAGATCGGCAAAACAGTGGAGGCATACGTAGACGATGTGGTCATTAAAACCAAACACGTCGAATCCTTAATAGACGACTTGAGGCTCACGTTCGACAATCTCCGAACATACGACATCAAGCTCAATCCGGAAAAATGCGTCTTCGGCGTGCCCGCCGGAAAGCTCTTAGGCTTCATCGTCTCTAATAGAGGAATTGAAGCAAACCCGGCTAAAATCCGAGCTCTGTCACAGTTGGCTATCCCAACAGACCTCAAGCAAATCCAGAAACTAACTGGATGCGTGGCTGCCTTAAGCCGCTTTATCTCCCGATTAGGAGAAAAGGCACTGCCCCTTTATCGCCTTCTTCGGCGCACCGAACACTTCGAGTGGACGGATGCTGCCACGGCCGGATTGGAAGAAGTAAAACCATCCTGGCCACCAACCCAATCTTGGCCGCACCAAATGTCGGTGAACCAATGCTGTTATATATAGCGGCAACTCACCAAGTTGTAAGCGCAGTGCTCGTCGTCGAACGAGAGACGGATGGACATAAGTTCCAACTTCAAAAGACGGTATACTACGTATCCACTATCCTCACTCCATGCAAATCACGGTACCCACATTATCAAAAGATAGCATACGCGGTCTTCATGGCATCCCGGAAACTACGACACTACTTTCAAGAGTGTTCAATCACGGTGGCCTCTGAAGTACGACTCAACGACATAATAAACAACCGCGATGCCACGGGCTGGATTGCCAAACGGGCTATTGAGCTCCTCCCATTTGACACAATATACAAACCACAGCGAGCTATTAAGTCACAAGTACTGGCTGATTTTGTCGCCGAATGGACAGAAGCCGAACTCCCTAAAGAGTACGGCGCGTACTCCAATTGGATCATGCACTTTGACCGCTCTAAAATGCTGGCGGGTCTGGGGGCTGGTGTCGTCCTGACATCTCCCACCGGAGATACAGTCTAGTACGTACTCCAAATACTATACACAGACTCCAACAACGCAGCAGAATACGAAGCCCTGTTACACGGTCTCCGGATGGCAGTCTCCATGGGCATTCAACGCCTAGAGGTGCGTGGGGACTCAAACCTCGCAATATCTCAAATAAATGGAGACTTTGACGCCAAGGATCCAAAAATGGCGGCTTATCGCAACGCCGTCCTCAAAATGTCAGCTCGGTTCGAGGGGCTTGAATTCCACCATGTGGCCCGGGAAAACAATCAGGCGGCGGATATCCTCGCCCGCCTCGGCGCTAAGCGCGACCCCGTCCCATCTAATATCTTGTTGGAAAGGTTGTTTAAGCCATCCGTGGTATGGGAAGGAGAGACCGGTAACAATAGTCCGGACCCGGCCACAACACCAGATAACGAACACTCTGACATAATCGGAGGCTCTGCCACCGAAATAACACCTTCCGCCCACGTGATAATGGCTGTCATCGCCCCGTGGACAGAACCGTTCCTGGCCTATCTAACTCGGTAGGAACTACCCGAGGACCCAAACGAGGCGCGCTGCATTCTGCGGCGGTCTAAAGCCTACAAGGTCCACGTGGGAGAGCTTTATAAGAAAAGCGCTACCGGAGTCCTTCAAAGGTGCATTCCGAAGAGGAAGGACGGCAACTTTTGGCAGAAATTCACGCTGGACTTGGCGGCCACCACGCCGCAGCCCGGGCCCTTGTAAGCAAGGCCTTCCGTACAGGTTTTTACTGGCCGACAGCCCGAGCAGAGGCACAAGATCTCGTTCAACGATGCGTTGGTTGCCAGCTTTTTGCAAATCAAAGCCATATGCCGCCTACCGCTCTCCAAACAATCCCCATCACTTGGCCCTTTGCGGTCTCGGGGCTTGATATGGTCGGAACCTCAAAGGTGGAAGCCACAAGAAAAAATACTTATTGGTCATGGTGGATAAATTCACCAAATGGATAGAAGCCAAACCAGTCAAAACGGCCGAGTCCGGACCAGTGATAGACTTCATATCCGGGGTTGTACACCGTTACGGCGTCCCCACAGCATCATCACCGATAATGGCTCGAACTTAACAGCCGACGAGGTAAAAACTTGGTGCAGCAACATGGGCATTAAGCTCGATTATGCTTCCGTCTATCACCCGCAAACTAACGGTCAGGTCGAACGAGAAAATGGTCTAATCATGAGCGGCATTAAACCTAGATTAGTACAATCCTTAAAGGAATCAGATACGCACTGGGTAGTGGAGCTCGATTCTGTACTATGGGGGCTGCGGATCACGCTGAATCGCACTACCGGATACACACCGTTTTTCATGGTGTACGGCGCAGAGGCAGTACTGCCCTGCGACATAATTCATGACTCACCTCGAGTGCACATGTGCGAAGAGAAAGAAACCGACCTCGATCGGCAGGACAGTTTGGACGCCTTGGAGGAGGAGCGTGACGTGGCAAAAGCCCGTTCCGCATTCTATCAGCAACAGGCTCGAAGGTATCAAAGCAGAGAAGTCCGGGACAAAACTTATAACGTCGGCGAACTCGTTCTACGCCTACTGGAGAAGACAAAGAACAAACTCAAACCCAAAAGGGAAGGTCCCTTCATTATTGACCAAGTTCTGACTGGTGGAGCGTACCGTCTGCGGGATGCATCGGACAATCGACTCGAGCCAAACCCACGGAACGCAGCCAGACTCCGCATGTTCTACGCCTAGTGTCGGACTCTATGTTCGTCCCCTTACCTCCATCAATTTTTTATATATCCGCTATCTGTCTTCTATTTCTTTCTTTCTTCCATTCTTCTTCAAGGCCTTAAAAGGCTACAATGTGCCTTGAATACACAATCTTGACGCGCTAGCCGCCCTCATTATACCTGGGGGCTTCTTATACAGAAGCTTAATATAACTATTTTCCGGGCTCTATGCCCCACACATGTGTTATTCTTTGACATGTACCTTTTTCGCCATTATATGCATCGATATGACTTATATTTTGGCCAAGCTAGGTTGCCTGGCTCTTGTGTTTATTCCCTATCTTCCCGTTAATTCGGCTAGGGCATAAGGGGAGCACCTCTGCGATTGTTACTGCTGGGTCAGCCGGATGTGTACCTCAGACTGGGTGAAGCCGAAAGCTAGCGTTCTTAAGGGAATACTCGGTCGGTGAACAAAAGATGACCTTTATTTATTGTAAATACATGCCCCAGATGTTTATACCCTGCGTTTCTTTTCGCAGCTCGGACATGCACATTAGGGCATGCGTACCAAGGGCAACGAACCCTTAACAGAAATATTCTCCTTGGAAGATTTTTCTTACTATCCATGTAATATAACATAGCTAGTTGGGTACTTGTCTGTTCAAGCACTTATGACCCCTACGCCTGGTTTCCACGCATATCCTGGTTTTTACATAACTGAGCGGGTATTCGGATACACTCCGGACTATCGGGTCCAGAGGTCGAAGCGAAAAGGTCCGCCATGACAAATGATTTACAATCCGGCTAGAGACAATATATGTCACTTGAAGTTCACAGTCACTTAGACTGACTAAATTCTTCTTCTATACCATCCAACAGGCTGCCTAGCCTACAATCCTGTTGGCAATACTTTGCGGCTAATTCTACTTGGTCGTACACCAAACTGACGGGGATCTCTTTCCCATCAGGCCCCACAGGTCCGACCTCGGCCATGTGGTTAGGGTCAGCCTTGGTATACCGTGTCTTCACCATGGCCCAGGCTTCCCTCGCACCTTGTCGGCAGGCTGATATCTTCCATAATCGGAAGTGCCGCCGCGCTCCCTTGAGCTTCTCTACAAGCTCCCCCATGCCTCCTGGCAGGGAGGCGGATGGCCACAAGGCTTGGGCAATGCCCTACATCACCTGCCGAACTTGTTCATGCAGTTGTGAGAGCTCTGGCAGAAGATCACCCACAGACCCGGGCATCTCCTCCGCGGGATGACCCGTCAGCATACCTGTAGACATAACTCTGTTAGCCGGTTTCTTCGCCCAACTCTTTAAAAGTTCGTTCAAGCACTTACTGAAAATGCCGCGTCGAAGCCTCTTATTCTTCTTTACGGAGTCAGCAAGCTGGGCCCGAACATCTTTCAGTTCCACGCCCAGCTGGATATTGGCGTCTTGGAGATTGTTTTTCTCCTTCCTAACCTTTTTAAGCACGCGCTCGCCAGCCTTTAGCTGTCGTTGGGCATGCGGCTCATTCCCTATCACGACCTCCGGATTCACTCCGGAGTCATCTGTAGAATCTATTGTCAGATTTGCGTGCACGCCGCATACTAACCCGTACATGTCATTCTTTTTGATTAAGTCAAGTGTTACCAGAGGGGGCCTTCTCGGACACCTTCATTGCGGCAACTGCGGCCCGTAGCTGGGCTTTGCACTCTTCCAGCTCTTGAGGCAATTGGGTATTCTTCTCTGTAAGAACCTGCACAATTAATGATCCTTAAATCAGTTGTGTCAACTGTTTCAAGTCTCAGGGCTACTGATATACATAATTATCAGATTTTCTTACCCGTATATCCTTTAAATACTGGTCCGTGGCTCTGGCAAGACCATTTTGAGCAGCACGGATGTACCCGTCTCCTGAGTTGAAGGCATCGAATGCCTCTTGGGAGAAACAAGCGTCACGGAGTACGGCCCGGCGACGCCTGTGATTCATAGCGCTCTCCACTTCGGAATTTGTAGCGGATAGCCTATCCGCATGCTCTGTATGAGGAACATCCGGCATTCGCCCCATGTTAGCCTCCGCCTCTAAGTCTGGCTCTGGAGCCCGGCTGGTGGAGGCGTGGCCGGCAACCTCTCCGGATATAGTCCGACGAGCGTTTTTCCTACTAGGAAACATGGACGTTATTATATTTTAAAATACGACAACCACGGAGCGGGGTTTTGTTTCATACCTCTGCGACGGCGTCTCAGTCCTGACCGCCTTCCTTTTAAGCCTACCCGGCTTCGGTGCCCCTTGTTGGTGAGTCACTACGGCTTCGGCATGGCGTCTCGAGGGCCTTCCCTGTAAGACACCATATGTGTGTGGTAGGTGAAGTGCAGAAAAAGGGATCCTTCTCGGAAGTTGGGACTCCGGTTTTACTTACATGTGACGCAGGGAGTAGTCCAGGATAATCGGCTATGATGGCCACCATGGCATCATCGCAGCTCAATTGATAGAACGTCCTGTCAATCAGCTCCACAAATATGTCCGGATCCTCTTCGAGTCCGGGGTCGAGGGCCTGGTCAGGGTCCTCTGCCGTTCGAGGCGGGCTGTGGACCTCCCTCACAGGTTTTCGCAGCTCCTGCTATGAAATAGCAAGGTAAATATTCGTGGCAATGAATGCGGGAAGGTCTTGAGTAAAAAGTAGCAGCTCACCCAGCTTGGGGGGTTGTACATGGATAATCCATCCCGTGGCTTGATACGGATGAACTCCTCTTCCTCTCCTTTGTATAAACCGGACAGTATTTTCGCTAGAGCAGCGACGGAGTCCGGACCTTTACGACCGCAGCGGGTGGCATCGTCTTCTCCATTGAAGTGCCACATGGGGTGTCCCGGATATTGAAGTGGCTGCACCCCCCGCATTATACATATGGACATAACCTCGACTATTGTCAATCCAGATTTGGCCAGCGTTTGTACCCGGCCCATCAGGTAAAGGACCTCCTTGCTATCTTCCTCCTGGGGGCTCCGAGGGCGCCAGCTGCGGCGTTTCTTCAAGGGAGCACTGTCGAACTCAGGAAGGCCCATCCGAATAGGGTCCGGAAGGGGGACGTCCTCCATATAAAACCACTTCGAAGGCCAGTCCTCGGATGTCTTCTTCGGAGTACCGGACAGGTATCCGGTCCCGGCGATGCGACATATTTCGGCTCCGCCCACTTGGTATATTGACCCCTCCTGTGTACGGGGTACGAGGTAGAATAGCCTCTTCCATAGCTCAAAATGAGCTTCGCAGCTCAGAAACAGCTTGCAAAGGGCGACATAGCCAGCGATGTGTAATATGGAGGCGGGAGTTAAATTATGCAGCTGGAGGCCATAGAACTCCAAGAGCCCGCGAAGGAATGGATGAATTGGAAATCCAAACCCTCTTAATAAGTAAGGGACAAGGCATATCCGCTCACCCTTGGATGGGTTGGGAAAGCTCTCCGCTTGCTCCCCGCCATTGTAGGTGGCGAGCCCAGCTCGAACGGGGACCATATACGCTGGAGGGAGAAATCCCTGGGTCTGTAACTCTACTAATTGGCTGTGCGGGACGGAACACTTCTTCCAATTGCCGGGCTTAGGGCTACGGGAGCGAGAGGAGGAGCTACGATGGCCGGCCATGTTGGAATGGATTTTTTCCGGGCGCGCTCCTGTGGATACTTGCTGTGGGAGGATGGTGTGATCTGGATCTGAGAATCCCCGTCTCTTTAATAGACAATTTACCCACATGGCTAGGATGGCAAATGTAAAAATTCTCCGACTTCTCGCATTTGCTCGAGACATGGAGGATAGCCATCATTAGGCGCAGAAGCCAAGAAGTGCAACATTTATGGGAAGTTGGACACTACTCAACAGGTACTCAGGACTTGGAGAAGAACCCGCCTTGCAATGCCGAAGACAATCTGCGTGTCGGACTCATCGTCATTGAAGCCTGGTTCGGGGGCTACTGAGGGAGTCCTAGATTAGGGGGTCCTCGGACAGCCGGACTATATCCTTTGGCCGGACTGTTGGACTATGAAGATACAAGATTGAAGACTTCGTCCCGTGTTCGGATGGGACTCTCCTTGGCGTGGAAGGCAAGCTTGGAAATACGGATATGTAGATCTCCTCCATTGTAACTGACTTCGTGTAACCCTAGCCCCCTCCGGTGTCTATATAAACCGGAGGGTTTAGTCCGTAGGACAACAACAATCATACCATAGGCGAGCTTCTAGGGTTTAGCCTCTACGATCTCGTGGTAGATCAACTCTTGTAATACTCATATCATCAAGATCAATCAAGCAGGAAGTCGGTATTACCTCCATTGAGAGGGCCCGAACCTGGGTAAACAGCGTGTCCCCTGCCTCCTGTTACCATCCGCCTTGGACGCATAGTTCGGGAACCCCTACCTTCCGCCGGTTATGACAACGACAGTGTTCCCTCCGGCAAGCTACTTGGATTTTTCGTGTCCCATCGGGGGATTGAACCCAACCCCGACAAGATCAAGGCCATTGAGCAGATCCGGGCACCAAGGACAGTTAAGGATGTAAGGCGCCTGACGGGATGCGCTGCCACGCTAAGCAGGTTCATTTCCAAGTCTGCCGAGCGTGCCCTGCCGTTCTTCAAAATCTTGAAGAAGGCAGGGCCTATGAAGTGGACCCCGAAAGCAGATGTAGCTCTGCAAGAATTGAAGGCCTACCTATCGTCTGTGCCTACCTCGGTTGCACGCAAACCCCAAGAGCCGTTACTACTTTACTTTCCGACAACCAACCAAGTGGTCAGTGCAGCCTTGGTAGCACAGCGAGAGGTGGATGAGGTAGAAAGTGAACAGATCATGATAGAGTCAGAAAAGGATCAGAGCAGCAGTGAGCACGGCAACAATGGAAACCCCAAGGACGCGGCAAGGAAGAAAGTGGTGGATCGCCCAGTGTACTTCATTAGCTCCTTATTATAGGGGGCTAGATCGATGTACTCTGGCATGAAAAAGTTGATCTTTGGCCTCATCACGGCCTCAAGGAAACTGTGCCACAACTTCCGAGCCCATGAGATCACGGTTGTCACTCGTTTCCCGTTGCAAAGGATACTTTGAAACCCTGAGGCAACTGGCAGAATAGTGGAATGGGCTCTGGAGTTATCTAGGTTTGGTTTGAAGTTTGAGAGCACTTCAACCATTTAGAGCAGGGCACTAGCAGAGTTTATTGAGTACTGGATGCCAACCCCTGACGAGGAAATGACAGAAACAACTCTCCCAGGCAAGGAATCACCCCAAGAATGGATTATGTATTTTGATGGCGCTTTTTCCCTACAAGGTGCAGGAGCTGGTGTGCTCCATGTTTGCCCCTTTGGGGAGCACTTGAAGTACGTCATCCAGAGGCACTTCGCCCAGAAAGAAGCCACCAACAATACAGCTGAGTATGAAGGGCTCCTTGCCGGGCTTAGGATTGCAGCAGAAATTGGAATTAAGAAGCCGATCATTCGAGGAGATTCATAGCTTGTGGTGAGACTAGTTAACAAGGATTATCAAAGTCCATTCATGGAAGCATACGTCAAGGAAGTGAGGAGATTGGACGAGTGCTTTGATGGGTTGCAAACAGAGTACGTACCCCATGCGGAAAACAGCGTAGCTGATCACGTGTGGAAGTGTGATGCGCAGAAGGTTCCTGTGGAACCAGGGACTTTTTTTCTCCATCTCTCCCAGCCCTCCGTATCACCAGCCACAATGGCCTTGAAAAGGAGAAAGTTGGACTACGGTAAGCCTCTCTTGGTAGAGCCATCCTCTGCCGGTAGAGACCCCGCCAGAAACAACTCCTCACAGCCTACCAGACCACCCCCTCAAGTCAGGCCTATGGACACGTGAACGAGGCTGGTGCTCCCGCAGCCGAGGAGGCTCCAACTTGGGCAATGCGCATTGTTCGCTTCCTCCAAACCGGAGAACTTCCCTGCGACCAAGATGAAGCTAAGAAAGTAGCCCGGAGGGCCAGTATGTATCAGTTTGTCAATGACACTCTCTACAGAAGAAGGCCCAACAATGTGAAATTGAAGTGTGTCTACAGGGAGGATGGAAAGGAACTGCTGCCTGAGATACACAGAGGAATGTGCGGCTCACACATTGGATCAAGGGCATTAGTTGCGAAAGTATTCTAGCAAGTATTCTATTGGCCCACGGCCCTCCAAGATGCAGTTGAGCTCGTCACGACATGTGAACCCTGCCAGTTCCATTCCCAGAGAACACACCTGCCTGGCCGAGCCCTTCAGACAATCCCTCTATCATGGCCATTTTCGGTCTGGGAGCTCGATATCCTTGGCCCCTTCCCTCGAGCAATCGTGGGCATTGAATTCTTGTCCGTTGCCATCGACAAGTTTACAAAGTGGCCAGAAGTGACTGCTGTGAGATAGGTGACTGCTCAGTCAGCTATCAAATTCTTGAAAAAATTGGTGTGTCGTTTTGAAGTTCCGGCAAGGATCATCACTGACAACAACACCCAGTTCACGAGCCACGCCTTAATGCAATATGTTCATGCCCTCGGATGCAAGATCTTATTCTCTTCTGTGGCACACCCCCGGAGCAATGGACAAGCTGAGAGGGCGAATGCTGAAGTGCTTCGTGGATTCAAGACAAGGTCTTTCGATACGCTGCAGAAGCACGGCAAGCGGTGGATCGAGGAGCTGCCGGTATTTCTCTGGTCCCTCAGAACGACACCTAACCGAGCTACCGGGAAGACACCCTTCTCCCTGGTCTATGGGGCAGAAGCAGTTATCCCCACAGAACTCATTTACGGGTCCCCTCGAGTGCTTGCCTACAACAAAGTAGCACAACTTGAGCACCGGCATGACGACACTGTGCTACTCGAGGAGAACCGTGTCCGGGCTGCTACGCCTGCTGCACGCTATCAGCAAGCCCTGCGTCGCTATGACAGCCGCAGGTTTCATGCCTGGTGTTTTGAGGAAGGTGACCTTGTCCATAGGCGTGTTCAATCCGCCAAGGGTACAAACAAGTTGTCACTAAAGTGGGAAGGCCCTTACCGGGTGTTACGAGTCACCAGACCTGGCGCGGTTCGTCTGGAGACCAGAGATGGCACACCATTGCGAAACTCATGGAATATTGAGCATCTCCGTAAGTTCTACCCGTTAGGCACAGAGGTTGCCAGGCCCTGCCCGGCAGCCACCCATTGTACATGGCCTTGCCGAACTTGCATGTAAGCCCCTGTACAAGCCGGGGCGATGACCCCGTGCAAGAGAAAATAAAGAAGCGCTGTAGGGGGGCCCCAACTAAGATTGCATGCATGCACGAGCACACCCAGATCCACTACAAGAAATATGTCAACTTATGACCTTCTGTCAGTGACCCTGGAAGAATTGGTCATAAATTTATGACCATTTTAGACGAATTGGTCAAAAGTTGTTCGGGGGCTCCAAACCCTGAACCATAACGACCATTTAGGTCAGAAAGGTCGTAATTTCATTAGAGGAAATGGTCTTAAAGCGGGCAGCACTGTCCACTGCCTCACGCCTAGCTGATAACGACCAATATAAATTGTCACTACACTTGAGTTTGAATGCATTAGGATGATTAGGCAACCACCTCAGCAACCTCGCTTATGTGTCACTGTCTAGGTGTCATTTTTGCTTAAATGTTAATATTCAACAGACAAACGGGGCACACACTGACAAGCGGGACCCATTTGACAGGCGGGGCTGAGCGCTTAATTCGCCCAAAAAGATGCGCCCGCTGGGACTCGAACCCACGACCTGGCGCTGGCTTAGCTCGCTCGCTACCACCGAGCTAGAGAGGGACTATTGCTCATATATGGGAATTTAGCTATAAATTATATGAAAGCACGGCTCTCTCGTATCAGTGACAAGTGGGACCTTCCGACCAGGTGGCATCGAACAGAGCAACAATTAGCAACAATTAGCGTTTTCTTCCGACCAGGTGGCGGCGGGCATTTTTCTAGGTCTTCCGACCAGGTGGCGGCGGGCGAAGGCGGAGGCGACGACGGGCGCGGGGGCGGGGGCGCGGCAGCTAAAGCAACCGGCAGGGGCGGGGGCGGCGACCGGCAGTGGTGTTCCCGGGGCCGCTCGCCTCGACCATGACAGGAACGTTAACCTCGCCGCTCGCCTCGCCCACGACAGGAACGGTGACCTCGCCGCTCACCTTGCCCACGCATGGGGGACTCGCCGCCGCCGAGCATGGGGGAGTCACCGCCGCCGCAAGCAGACCTCGCTCACGTATGCACCCCTCTCCTCCCCCCTCTCCTCTCCCCCACACCTCGGATTTGCCTGTGTTGCGCCTGCTGATGAACATTAGCTAGTTTGTCAACACTATCTGGGGGGCAGGGGAGAAAGAGAGAGATAACTTCAGTTTTATTATCTTAATAGCTAAGGGGCAGGGGATGAACACTAGCTGAGGTGTAGGAGATTTGCCTGTGTTACATCCTTTTGAAAATGTAAAGGAAAGGGGAAGGAGGAGATTCAATATGTGGAGGAGCTTAATTTGAAATGCAGTCTAGTGTAGCTTAATTTGAGTGAGAATCCATCAACTGTAGCTTGCTTCATAAGATGGATGCAGTTGGAGCCTAATCTCTTTGTGGATATCCTCTTTACAGGAACCACATATGTTTCTTAGTGCAGCTCTGCCTGATCTATGTTAGGCTTTACAAGTTTCTGTTAGCTTTTCTTTTATCCCATGTGAAATATGTATTTCCTATGAACTGCTTTTTATTGCTCCCATGTGAAATAAGTAAACCTTGTGAATTGGGCTAAAGTAGTGAGAAATTGGAAATAGCTCAATATTGGGTGCATATCTTATTTTCTGGCAGTTAGCATATAAAGTTAGGCAGTTAGCATCTAAATTTGGGTGCCTACCTTATTTTCTGGATTTTTAGCTGCCATTACTGCCATCCATTTTCATTAATTAATGTTGATGCACTTAGATTGATTTGCTAAGTTGCAACAATTTGTTGTCTTTGGCAGATGGACAGAAGCTGGATTAGAAAAGGAGTTAGAAAGTTTTCGAAAGAACATATGAAAGGAGTTGATGATTTCATGGCATTTGTTCGGGAAAATTTTCCCAACGATGCTCACATTCTTTGCCCATGTTGTGAATGCCTCAACCGTCCAAGAATGGCTCAAGGAAGAGTGGAAGATCATCTGATTCTTAATGGGATGTCCAGCACATATGATAGATGGATATATCATGGAGAACCTTTAGACGGACAACCTCAACATTTTGAAGCTGATAGATAGGCCCCTCATATGATGGGTGGTGGTGATGCTGGCATTGATTTCATGGAAGATAATGCTGGTTTGGAGGAAGAGGATGGGCATGAAGATCGTGCTTGTGGACAGAAGTCATTGTTTGCTGAGGTGTTAGAGGAGGTGAAGCGCGCAGCTCATGAAGGGGGTAAATTTTCAAGATTTACCTTCACTGTGAAGTTACTCCACATCAAGTCTTTCTACCGGATTAGCAATGTTGCATTCAACGCAATGCTCCGCCTTTTGATCTTGCAATTCCCTGATAGCTGTGTTCCCAGATCTTATGACGAAGCATTGAGCATAATCTACAGGCTGGGGCTAGGTTATGTTTCAATACATGTGTGCCCAAATAACTGTGTCTTGTTTCGGAAGGATTTAGCAAAGCATGACAACTGTCCAAAATGCAATGGCTCTTGGTGGAAAGATGGTGATGGGAAGAAGTCAATACCAGAGAAGGTACTGAGGCACTTTCCGTTGATACAAAGGCTGAAGCGGATGTTTATCTCGAAGAAATCATCGCTGGAGGTACAATGGCACAAGCTGAAGCGGCAACCTGTGGACAATGAGCTGAGCCATCCAGCGGATGGAGAGGCATGGAAAGAGTTTGACAGAATACATGTAGATTTCGCTGCAGATCCAAGGAACATAAAACATGGCATTGCCAAAGATGGCTTTAATCCGTTTGGGAACATGAGCACGTCTTATAGCATGTGGCCAGTTTTTGTGGTGCGGTACAACCTGCCACCATGGGCATGCATGGATCAGTTCAACTTCATGATGTCGTTGCTTATCCTGGGTCCAGAGTCTTCAAGAAAGGATTTTGATGTCTTTATGGAGCCCCCGGTAGAAGAACTGCTCCTGCTCTAGACCGGTGTACCTACTGTCGGTGAGAAACGACACCTATGGGATCACAAGAATCCCTACTACGGTTGCTGGGGCACAGGGTTGTGAGAAGAGCAGGATTAGCAGTCAACACAAGGATCGTTTACCCAGGTTCGGGCTGCGAGGATGCGTAATACCCTTGTCCTGCTTTGGTGGCTATATTTCAGAGAGTTCTTGAGCTCTCGAACTAGCTATGGTGGCAGCGTGGTCCAAAAGAGCCGAATCCCTCTCCAGTACGCCATGGGCCTCCTTTTATAGTCGAAAGGGGCTGCCACAGTGGCACACAGGAGGTGGAAAGGCCTACGGTGCTACGAGCTTATCGCTCATATTATAGGACAAGACGCATTTGATGCGTAGCTTAGGTGTCCCTTTGCTTTATTGGGGATGGGAACAGGGCCCGTCCCGTCCGTCGCCGCTAACCTTCGCTTCGGCAGGCAGGCAGCTGAGGTGGCGCGGTGGTAGGGTCTTCACGAAGATCTGCATGCCACCATGCAGGCGCTCGCTGGGTTGGCCTGGAAGCTGCATGTTGCCACGCAGGTGCCTGCCCAGCTGGTTGGGCTGGTAGCTGCATGCGAGCGGCGGCAGAGACTTGGCTGCTGCGGGTTTGGCAGTGGCACTGCTGGCGTCCTCGGCAAGGGCCTTGCCGGGGGCCCAGCAAGGGTCTTGCCGTGGCACGGAGTCGTCCCCGGCAAGGATCTTGCCGGGGGTCTTGTGGCTTTCCTCGGCAAGGATTTCACCGAGGGTCGCCGTCCTCTGGTCCTCATCTGATCTCACACGTCCGTGGTCTTGACAAATATCTGCATGTCACCACAGAGGTGCCTCCCGAGCCCTGGTCCAACCGTAGTTAGTTCAGTTGGAACCCGTGGGCTCAAGGGTGACTCGCTCTGTTGGTGTTTGGGCAAGTTGCCACGGCAAGGTTCTTGCCAGCACCGCGGAGGCCTGCCCCGGCAAGGGCCTTGCTGTGGGACTCCACCCCGCCCCTTTGCTGTCTTGCGTTTCTGGTCTTGGCGTTGCCTTGATCGTCTTGTGTTGGGCTTCGGCTTCTCTCCGGCTTCCCTCCCTTGACCTGCTACGTGCGGCCGCGGTGCGTGGCTCTAACTGCCCATGCACAAGTAAAGGGGTCAAAAGGAGAGCCCCTACTTTTGTACACCGACAGGAGCCCCCGGCCCTGGGCCACACATAAGCGCGACACGTTGTTGGGCCAGGCCCAAAACGGTGCACGGGCGGGCGGGGCGGATTTTACCGCAGTAATTTTTCGTCTGCTGCGCTTTCCCACGCCCTGCGCGCGACGTGGAGGGTCGTGCGTGACGTGGGGGTCGTGCGTGGGGCGGTTTCCGCATGCATGCATCACATCGTGGTAAAGAGGCGGCTCGCGCCTTCCCCGTAAAAGAGGGATGCATGGAGGCGCGACTCATTTACTGGATGGACCTGGGTCGTGGCCTTGAAGGCGCCCACTCCCCCCGATCACGGGGCGGGGAACGGTCACCTCACCCATTCTTTCGACCCTGCACGTTCACCACGCGTCCTTCATGCAAGTGGCGGGCGGTGGAGGCGGGAAACCGGGCCATCGCTGATTGGGGCGGCGGGTCGGTCCTGATTCCCTGCGCCTCCGATGGCTGGATTGGCTGGGTGGGGCGGCCGGCCCTAGACCTTGCCCCTTTATAAGGAGGGGGAGGGAGGGCGTCGTCCCGCATTCTTCCAGCACCCATCCTCCTTCATCTTTGCTTCTTTCTTCCACCTGCCATGGCGAGAGGAGGTGTTGGGCCTTCGTCAGTGGCGGCGAGGGTCGCCGCTTGTCAGCGCGTCCCTCCTCCCCATGAGCCCGCGCCGGCGGAGCCAGCTGCAAGCGGAAGGGGGAGGGGGCGTGGCCGAGGTCGGCGCGGCGGTCGGGGGAGAGGGTGGCGAGGTGGTGCGGCGGCCGTGCCTCCGCCAGCGGTGCCCCCCGCGGTGGAGGGCCACGTCGGGGACCGGCCCTGCGAGTTCTTCATCAGGCTGCGCCGGCCACCGCGTCGTCGTCTCCGTCTTCCCACCCCTTTTGCTCAGGAGATGGATCTCGACCCGCCCCAGACCCTCAGGTTGCACATGAGGGGCTGCGGGACCGGCGGCACGTGGGTCGACGTCGACTTCCCTGCTCCTCACGTCATGTATCTCCGTCGCGGATGGAAGACATTGGCCCGCATCCATAGCCTAACGGTGGGGCTCGCCCTCAACTTCAAGTTAATGGAGGGCGGCCTGCTCTCCGTCAAGGTCTTCGGAGATCTTGGCACTCGCCTGAAGTGCTGCGTGGAGAGCTCCTCCGACGACGAAGCTTCCTCCTCAAGCAAGAGCGACGAGGAGGACAGCGATAGCGACGACGAGGGTAGTAGGCGGGAGGATGACGGGTCCGACTAGGTGTCGGGCCCGCTGTCCTGGGGCGGTGTCGGCAGCAGCAGCATCTGCACCGGGCCCTCTAAACTTCTCGGGATCGCCTCCTTGGGCGGCTGGTGTAGGAGCCCCTGGGAAGGCGAAGAAGGCGGGTGGCGGGCCGTCAGGTCGGAGTATGCGGGCACCGATGCCTTCATCGCGTACTGCCGGTCCTGCCGCCTCATCTTCCAGCTCTTCTCCCGTTATCATCACCACCAGCCTCTCCCTGGGATGGCCACCGGGATGTTCTCCTGGTGCCCTCTGCTGCTCGTGCCTCGCCTAGGCGCTCTTTTTGCCCTTTCGTCATCTCGTTCCATTTCCCGAGGAGAGGGACAAGAAAGGGATTACGGGCACCTTATCTTTTTTTTAGTTTGTAAGCCTGTGGGCACTTGTTAGATTTGAAACTTGTAATCCCCTTGCTCATGTTTGTCTTTCCGTACGAACTTGTACCTATATGGGACGTTTTTAATGAAAAACGGTGCTTGCCGGGTTTTTCGTGCCGGGGTCGGAGCACCGATCCGTCCTCTTTCTCCCAAGCGACTCAGGAGGATCGTCCACGTGTCCTGCGAACCAAAGGAGACAGAAAGACGCACACTCGACCTCTAGGCTAGGGGTTAGTCGCCGCTAAGTACTATCAACCCTAACCGAGGGAGAGAATCAACCTAGCATGCATGCTATAACTTAGGGCACTAGCGCTTCGTTTATTTATGCTCAGGGTCTGCGCCTGGCTTTGTATAGAGGGTTACATGCCTTGCCGGCAAAGCTTGTACAAAAGGTGGCTTGCCAGGAGGCCTGGCAAGCCGCGCCTCATGGGTAAAACTTGCAAAGATGCTCGATGTTCCAGGAGTTGCTCACTGGGACAGCATCTTCGGTCTCCCGGCGGACTGCGCCAGGCCTGGTGACTCGTATTACCCAATAAGGGCCTTCCCACTTCGGCGTCAACTTGTTGGAATTCTTGTCCGACTGAACGCGCCGAAGAACAAGGTCGCCTTCCTCAAAGCTTCGGGCATGGACCTTGCGGCTATGGTAGCGGCGCAAAGCCTGTTGGTAGCGTGCTGCTCTCACAGCCGCCCGAAGACGATCTTCCTCAAGGAGCGTTGCGTCGTCTTGCCGCAACGGCTCTTGCTCAAGCTCATCATAAGTGAGCACTCGAGGTGACCCGTATATGATTTCCGTGGGGAGAACTGCTTCTGCCCCATATAGTAGGGCAAAGGGTGTCTGGCCGGTGGCTCGATTTGGCGTCGTCCTGGTCGACCAAAGAACCGCCAGCAACTCATCGATCCAGCGCCTTCCGCTCTTGTGCAGCCTGTCAAAAGTCTTCGTTCTCAGGCCTCGCAACACTTCATCATTTTCCCTCTCCGCTTGGCCATTGCTCCGAGGGTGTGCCACGGAACCAAAATAGACCTTGCCGTCGAGGTCTTGAATGTATTGCATGAAGGTGTGGCTTGTGAACTGCATGCCATTGTCAGTGATGACTCTGTTTGGCACACGAAAACGGCAGACTAGTCCCTTGAAGAACTTGATGGCTGACCGTGTTGTCACCTTCCTCACCAGTTCCACCTCCGGCCACTTTATTTTTTTTTGAACAGGAAATAGTAGGAAAGGCTCCTACTGTATTGTATTAAGAGGTGTCACCACTATACATAGTATATTTACAACAGATTGGGGGGAGAGAAGCCCTAACCTTTTGGTGTAGGGGGGGAGAAGATAAAACAAAAGGAGCTAAGTAAGAGAGGCTACGAAGTCTAGCACCAGAGGCCTACACGCCTCCTTAACTCTGTGCTGGAGCAAAGAAAAATCAGTAATAAATCTAACTAGCCAGGATTGCAACGTAGGGTTCACAACTCTAAAGTGCTTGTTGTTCCATTCTTTCCATAAGCTCCATGCAGCGAGGAGGAACTTTTCCAGAAGCATCTTCGTGGCACGGCTCTCTTTTTTGTCTTGAATGGCTTGGAACCTGCTGGCAAACGGCTCCCAGTTGAGATTAAGGCGTGCCCAACACTGACGGCTGAAGGAGCAGGTGAAGATCATGTGGTCAACCGTTTCTTCAACATCAAGACCACATAAAAGACATGAATGGTCATCACCAATGTCGTAGTGCCTCCTCTTCAACATGTTGCGCGTGTTGAGCCTGTCATTGAAGAGTAGCCAACCAAAAACCTTTATTTTCATTGTACACTTGGATTTCCAAATCCACTGGAAGATCGGATGCGCCTGGATGTCTCAGAAGTAGTGATTGTAGTAATCAGTAGACTTGAATATAGCCTTGCCCCAGACATAGTGCCACACATCGGAGGCAGCCGAAGAGGGTTGAAACTGGGTTGTTTTGATTTGGATGTCTTGAATCTCAGCATGCGCCTGCGGGGACAAACGGAGGTGGAAGGCCTCATGGAGCGACGTGAAGCGCAAGAAATCCTTAACCGAGGCATCCTCTAAAGTCGTGTAGGAGAAAGCCCGAGGATGCGAAAGCATGAGAGTTTCTTGGGCCTAAAGGTCTTTCTAGAAAAGAGTGGTGGATCCACAAACCACGTTGACCATCGAGACCCCCCTAAACATGGGAGTGAGCTTGAGGATGTCACGCCACCAAAAGGAGCCCACCGAGTCTGTGGCATGCGGGATTTTGTCGTTGTAGTATGCATCCCAGGTAAGTTGCACCCACGGAACATCCATTTTATTATAAAACTTGTGCAGAAACTTCATGAGCAGCGCTTCATTTTGTAGCCGAAGATTTAGAACTCCGAGGCCACCTTTGTTCTTAGGCTTGCAAACCATGTCCCAAGCCGCCAGGGAATTCCATTTCTCCCCATGGTCGGTTTTCTTGATCCAGAGGCAACGACGTCTGATCTTGTCCAACATTTCAATCAACTTTGGAGGGAGCTGCAGGGTGCACATGGCATAGATCAACAGGGATGTGATCATGGAATTCAACAGGGTAAGTTTTCCAGCATAGGACATGAGCGACAACTTGGATGTCATGTTGCATTCTACCGAGCTGACCAGGGGCATGAGCTCATGGATAGAGGGCCGCGACGTGCCCATGGGCAGTCCAAGGTAGGTGAAAGGCAGTGAACCAACCGAGCATTCAAAGATGGCTGCTAATCTGTCAGTGAGATCCTCCTCCACATTAATGGGAATGAGCGTTGATTTGTGGAAGTTTATTTTAAGACCAATGGAGTCAGCATAATCAACCAGAATCTTTTTAATGACTGCAGCTTGGATTGGGCATGCCGGCATGAGTAGTAGAGTGTCGTTCGCATATTGAATGATGGGGTAGTCCATGTCACCATGGTCGGGGAAGGGCAAATGAATTAAGCCATTCCGGTAAGCCTCATTGATTGCTGATTGTAAAAGGTCCGCGGCGAGCACAAAGATTAGCGGGGATAACGGGTCTCCTTGTCGGACTCCATGTCGGCAATGAAACTGTCGGCTCGGGACTCCATTCAAAAGGATAGACGAGCGGCCCGAGGAGAAGATTGAGCGTATCCAGGAGAGCCCCTTGTCATTAAAGCCCATGTGTCGCATGATGTTAATCATTGGTTCATGCTCAATTGTGTCGAACGCTTTGGCAAAATCCAATTTAAGGAGGACAATTTTCTTCTTGGAGGTTTGGCACTTATGGATATATTGAAAAGACCAAGCGAGGCAGTCTTGAATAGATCGCCCTTTGATGAAACCATATTGGTTGCGATGAATAATCTTGAGGATAACTTGCTGCAGCCTATTAGCGAGGAGCTTGGTGAGTAGTTTCAGACAGCAATTGAGCAATGTAATTGGTCTGTAATCATTGACTGTAGATGGCCATCTAGTCATAGGTATTAGAGTGATGAGGCCGTCATTAATGCTTTGGAAGTTGAGATTGCCCTCATAGAATTGATCACAGAGAAAATAGAAATCATGCTTAATAATGGGCCAGCCAGCATTAAGGAAGAGGGCACTAAAACCGTCAGGACCCGGGGCTCGGTCGGCGGGCATTTCAAGGATGACTCTGTTGATTTCCTCCTTGGAGAAAGGTGTGGTGAGATGATCCAAATTCACCCTGGGACGGATTAGGGTTGGTAAGTCAAATTTCTTGGTGGTTGGGGACGAGGTGCCCAACCTGTCGGTGTAGGCTTTAAAGAGGAGGGCTTCTTTCCCAGTGTGATCATCCACGATGAGCCCATCAACAGTCTGAAGGTTGGCAATGTTGTTTTTCCGAAATCTCTAAGTGGCAACAGCTTGAAAGAACTTAGTGTTCTCATCTCCGAATTTGACCCAACGGACGGTGCATCTCTTTCTCCAGTACTGTTTTTGGTAGTCCAGCAGCCTGAGCAGGTGTGTTTTCAAAATTCTGCGGAAATTGGTCTCTGGAATTGTTACAACTCTCGAGTCTTCCAAACCATCCAAGTGTGCAAGGGCCAGGTTGGAGTTTTCAATAGCGACCGTTAGCCTAGAAATTGATTTGCTCCACACTTTGAGAGCCTGTCTCAGAGCTTTAAATTTTTTGCAAAGGATGGTGGCTACATTAGCAGCATGAACAGGTCTAGCCCAAGTGGCGCTGACCAAGTCCATGAACCCAGGGTGTAGCAGCCAGTAGGACTCAAAACGAAAGAGTTTAGCCCGAGGAATTTTGGTCTCAATGCTAACCACGCATGGTGTGTGATCAGAGACGGGCTTGCAAAGAGGCTTAACAATGGTGTTTGGGTATGTGAGGGTCCAGTTAAGCGAGGTGAGAAACTAGTCGAGCTGCTCGAGGAGGGGGTCTTGCTACATATTACTCCAGGTGTAAGCCCTACCCTGATAGGTAATTCAATTAGATTGAGCTTTCTAATGATATCATTAAACGTGACCATGTCAGAGATGTCACCACCAGGCTTGTTGCGATTTTCAGGCCCACGTATATAATTGAAATCACCTAAGAGAATGCAGTCTTCCTGGGCTTGAATATCAAGATCATAAAGCCATCTAGTGTACACGTCTCTCTCCGGGCCAGCACAAGGGCCATAAATATTATACAGTGTCCACGCTTGTGCTGAAAGAGTGCTGGTGAAGCGAATCCCCAAAGCAAAATCGGTGGTCAACGTGACAACTCCAGAGAAAACTGAGCTGTTCCACACAGTAAGTATACCACCAGAGGCCCCTCTCGAAGGGACAAAAGCAAATTTATTGAAACGCTTAGGGCAACAACTTTTAATAAAAGCTAGATCGATGAATGTTTTTTTCGTCTCCTGAAGGCACACGATAGCACAACCACTAGAAGAGATAGCATTGGACAGGGCAAGAAGTTTTTTGTCCGTATTAAGCCCATGAACATTCCAGCACAAGATGTTCCAATTACGCAAAAGAGGCATAAAGCAGAGGACGCAGGTCCATCTCCAGCAGAAGCCGAGTCCAGAGCAGCATCATCAGGTTGGGTGGCCGCAGGAGTGGCCGAAACTAGAGCATCTTCAGATAATTATTGAGGAGGGATCGCGCAGCGGTTGACTCCAATGTCCTGCAGAGTGGCAATTGGCGTAGGTGGAGGAAGGATAGCATCACCAGAAGAGGAGCTAGAAGCCGCAGACGGTGCCAATCTTGGTTTCACTTTGGAAGCAGTGGGGCGGGCATCTGAAAGTACAGGCACTCTGAAGCCATCATAACGCGTTGATCTGGTGCTGAGGCGCACCTCAGTAGTGAGAATAGGTACTTGGGCCTTGGAGCGGCGACCACGTGCAACATGAGGCCCAATAGTGGGGGAGAGCACTTGGGCCAGGCCAAGTTCAGAGCATGGATCGCTGGTGCTACCGAGAGAGATGTCAGGCCCAACATTTGAATCCAGTGGTGGCGCCAAGGGAACACTTACAGGATCAACAGCATTCACCTGAAGTTGATTGCTCACGATTTCCAGCAAAGATGGGTGCTCAGAGTCAGTTGGTGGGGGTGACCAGACTCCCAGGGGCAGGAGGAGCAAAACCTAACTCATCAGAGGGAATTTCTCCTTCCTCCAGATCATCAGCAGGCAATTTTTCAATTATAACAGGGGAGACCATGGGCTGACTAGCAATAATGCGAGAATGAAAATGGATGGAGACAACATCTGTGGCGGTAGAGGTCTGCAAGTGTATCACTGGGGTAGGCACCTGAGCAGGTAAAGGGGGCCGACCATACCCCTCGATCCAAGGCCCATAGGAAGCCACCACATTCAGAACCGCCCGAGAAAGATGAGCAGTGAAGATGTTTCTTGGGACCGCCCCATTAACAAGCACGTTAGCCAGATCATGCCCTTCCACCGAAATGCTGACTTGGAGAGTATCCGCGGATATAGCAACATCAACAGCGATGGCAGTCCTTCTGATCGGAGGGACAAAGAGAACAGAGGACATCTCGTCAGACTGGTCAGAAATGAACGAACCTCCAGAGCTAGTATAAGAACTAGACTCAATCCAGGCAGAGTTCATACTGTCAGAAGTGTTGTCTTCAGGCAGGATACCGTCTTGAACTCTCAGGCCCTGAGCAGCAAGCCAAGCTTGAAAATTCACCAAGGCAGCAGGCTTCTGGGGAACAGGAGGAGCTGGCCATTCATCCCACTGGTCGTGCTGGTCTTCATGTTGTTCAACGTTCTGGGGCCCATCGTTGTTGCCAACGCCATTTTGGATAAGCTAGTTCTGCAGCTGCTGTTGATACAACTGTTCAGCAGTCAACCCTTCACCAAACATAGGGTGAGGAACCCCACTGGCCGGCGGCGGCTCCTCGTCCGCCGGAGGAACCTCAGGATCATGCGCATTCCAATCTGCGCCTCTCAGAATGTACACAGCAACAGTCCAACAGTCCCGATCACCACCCAGCTGACGAACAACAATACTCTTAGGGATTAGTCTCATGTGAATGACTTGCACTTTGATCAAAACCACCCTGCGATCTATATTGGGATTATTCCAAGAAACAAGACGACCATAATCATCCACAGATCTCTGTAAATAAAAATCAGTTTGGTAGTCATCTGGGAACCCAATATACATAAGCCAAACTTGGGGGCCGTAGGTCGTTTTCCTCATGTTAAGAGCAGCATTGTGGCAGACAAAAGAGATCACCAAATCTTCATCATCTAGTTGGAAGGTAGTATTGACTACAGTGTCCCTCACGAACGAGTTTGCAAATGCGAACATACCAATGCCCAAAGGGTGATCCGAAGCCTCAGTGTTGTGAAGACCAGCTTCATGTAGCAGCCCCTCGATAGTTTCCCTTAGTCCCTCGCGAAGATGCAGGGGGACAAATCGGCTCGCCTCGGCAATGGCAAGGAAGCTATTGTTGAGCGAAGGGATGGGATTGACGGCCATATCGGCGCGGATCTTCCGATCAGGCGGGCCGGGCTCGACCGACCAGCCAGCAGGGAGGAAGGGGATGGGGTTCAACGGATAGTTAGCCATGGTGGTGGGTGGGGAGGGGGAGAGCGGAGGGGCAGGGACGATAGGAGCTTGATGAAGAGATGGGCTATGGGGAAGCGAGGGGGCGAATGCGAGGCGTCAAGAGGGGATGCCTACTTTGGCTTCCATTGCCACTTCCGGGCCCAGCGGTTCCTCCAACAAGTCGTGTCCACGTGCCCATAGTGTCCACATGTCATACAGCGGGAGGGCTGGTTTGGGCGGCGCGTAGACCGGTCAGAGGGGGTAGAATCCACAGTAAATTGGGAAGAGTTGATTTGATGCTGCTACGCAGAGGGATTGACAGGGCAGTGATGGATATCAATCATAGTGGGCTTACCCGATATGTGCTGACGTTGGCGAGAGGGGCAATCCAAGCATTTATGACCCGGAGCAAAACATGCAAGGCAAATGATCCCAGCTTGACAATCAATTTTATGATGGCCCCATTGTAAGCACTTGGCACATAACGTGCACCAAAATTTGGTAAGCACCGAGAGATCTGTGTCATCATATCCAGCCTGACGTAGTTCCTTTTGCCGGGCCAAAGAAAGCACCGGCGGCCAGCTATTATGCTTAGGAGCATATCTTAGGGCCGAAGAGAGGAAACACTGCGGTGCAGACGGATAATCAGCATTAATGGGGACTTTGAGGTTTCCAATAAGTAGTAAATGCAGATTAGGGTAATTAATGAGTTCCCTCTCCTGTGGCTGCGGAATAACCGGAACGATGGTCCTGGGAATATGCTGATCTTGCCACGAAGGAAGAACATCCGAAGAACTCGAAGCTTCATGACTATTCTTGTTAGAGAAATCCATAGAAGCAATCGGAACTAGACCAAATTTGCCGAGCTCGACCAAAGCAGAATGATCCAAACCTGCACTTTTAGCCAAGAAAGAGGTGTTGACACGTATAGCCATAGGACTACCATCCGCAATAACATTAATGGCTTCATCCGCATGCCAACTTGAGTCAAAGTGCTTGAAAGCATTGAACCGACCATTGAACAGATGAAAATGGCAAAAAAATCCGGCCAAATGCGATCCTTGAGACCATGAATATAATGACCAACTTTGTTACCAGCCATAGAAAAGCGAAACGAACGATCACAAAGCCTAGAAACCTTGAATCCACGAGGGTGGCCACCAATGCAACATTGGAGGGCAATACCCACAGACTCCCCTGAGAGAGGAAAAGAGGCTGAGGAGAACGAAACCACCAAGAAAAATTCCTTGGTCGAACGGGATGGAGAAAAGTGGACCGTTTCTCCAAAACGGCGACGCACCTCGTCAGCCACCGCCAGGCCAGGATTGAAGTCCCAATGCAAGAGGCCATCCATGGCAGAACCTAACTAGATCCATTGAGGTGTGGATGGAGCGTGGAGGAAGGTGGAGGAAGGAGGAGGGAGGTGTCGATTGCGACGTACAAGTACTCAAAGCCCCCGACGGCGCGGGGGAAGGGGCCCAGTATGTCGACCCCCAGACCGAAAATGGCCACGAGAGAGGGATTGTTTGAAGGGCTTGAGCTGGTTGATGAAGCTTCTTTGAATGGAACTCGCACGCTTCACACTTGGTTACTAGTGTTGTTGCATCCTGGTGGGCGGTGGGCCAGAAGAAGCCTTGCTGGAATGCCTTGCCGGCAAGGGCCCTTGACCCTATGTGGGAGCCACATATGCCTCCATCTATCTCTGCCAACAGTTCTAGTCCTTCTCCCAGGGGATGCACTTCAATTTCACACCGTTCGGCCTTCTTCTGTACAGGACGTCATCGACGAACTAGTACAGGGTAGACCGACGGGCTACTCTTTCTACTTCTTCCTGCTCCTCAGGAAGTTCCCCTGTCTGGAGAAAATGGACGGTATGCTGTGCCCATGCTGGAACAAGGGGCTCGACGACAAGGACCAAAGGCATCTCTTCCGCTATGGGGGCAGTCGTCTCTACGGCCAGGGCTTGGTGCCCTGCCGGAGTCAGCCGTCCCTCGGCGGGCTCAGGATCCGCGGCAACACCCTTGCCGGCAGCCCCCGGGGGTTCGGCAGGAAAGTACTTGCCGGGGCCTGACTTCCTCCGCTTGTTCTGCTCTGTTGACGGCTCGACGCATGGTTGAGTTAACCGAAGCAAAAAGGTACCTGGTTCCACAGGTAGCTTGAGTGCAACGCTCTTTGACAGGTAGTCAGCGATGTCGTTCTTCACTCGGGGCACGTGCTCCGCTTGTATACCGTCGAAGCACTCCTCCAGTTTCCTCACCTCATCTACGTAGGCCTCCATCAACGGACTCTGATAATCCTTGTTAACTTGTCTGATGACAAGCTGTGAATCACCCCTGACGATGAGCTTTTTCACCCCGAGGTCCGCCGTGATCCTAAGACCGGCAAGCAGCCCCCCGTATTCAGCAGTGTTGTTTGTGGACATCTCCCTGGGAAAGTGCATCTGGATCACATATTTGAGGTGCTCTCCGGTGGGTGGGACAAGCAGCACACCGGCACCAGCGCCTTGCAGCGAGAAAGCCCCATCAAAATACATGATCCAGTCGCGGCTTGCTTCCTTGCCGGGGAGAGCGGTCTCCTAAATTTCTTCGTCGGGTGTTGAGGTCTATTCTGCAATGAACTCCGCCAAGACTCTGCTCTGGATCGTCGAGGTACTTTCAAACTTCAACCCAAAGCTCGACAACTCCAAGGCCCATTCCACAATCCTTCCGGTCGCATCTGGGTTGTGCAGTATCCGTTGCAAAAAGGGAGGTGGGGTGACGACAGTGATCTCGTGGTGTTGGAAGTAATGACGCAGCTTCCTCGAGGCCATAAGGAGGCCGAAGAGCAATTTCTGCACACGGGAGTACCTCGACCTAGCACCCTGCAATAAGGAGCTGACAAAGTAAACCAGGTGCTGCATCATCTTCTTCTTCTGCACAACTCCACTTGACTGTGCGGGCATGGCCCTGATGGTGTCAGACTCTGCCGGGGGCCTTGCCTCGCCGGCACCAGGCCCTGCCGAGGGAATCTCTGGCTTGCCATCCGCCGGTCCTGCCGCCGCCACTGCCTCCTCGTCGACCTCCATCTGAGCCACCAGTGCGGCGCTGACCACTTGATTCGTTGCCGCTAGATACAGCAGCAACGGCTCTTGTGGTTTAGGCGCAACCAGTATTGGCATGGACGAAAGGTACTTCTTCAGATCCTGCAACGACGCCTCGGCTTCTGGGCTCCACTCCATTGGGCCTGCCTTCTTCAAGATCTTGAAAAAAGGAAGGGCGCGCTCTGCAGGCTTGGAGATGAATCGGCTCATGGCCGCAACACAGCCAGGTAGCCGACGCAGATCCTTGATCCGCTAGGGCGCCTCAATCTGCTCGATAGCCTTGATCTTGTCTGGGTTTGCCTCAATCCCGTGCTGCGACACAAAGAACCCGAGAAGCTTGCCAAACGGAGCGCCAAAGACACACTTCTCAGGGTTTAGCTTGAGGTTGATCTTGCGCAGGTTGGCGAACGTCTCTTCCAGGTCTTGTACAAGAGTGGCCCTGTCCTTGGTTTTGACCACTATGTCATCCATGTATCCTTCCATATTTCTATGGAGCTGGGGTTCAAAACCAATTTGGACCGCTCTTGCGAACGTCGAGCCAGCACTGTTCAACCCGAAAGGCATCCGTAAAAAGAAATACGTACCACACGGGGTGATGAATGTTGTCTTCTCTTCATCTTCTCTTGTCATGAAGATCTGGTATTGGCCCGAGTAGGCGTCGAGAAATGACAACAGATCACACCCGGCCGTGGAGTCAATAATCTGGTCGATGCACGGCAATGGGAAGGGGTCTTTGGGACAAGCCTTATTGATATCTATGTAGTCAATACACAGCCTCCACTTCCCATTTGCCTTGCGCTCCACCACCGGATTGGCCAACCACGTCGGATGGAGCACTCCTCTCACCAACCCTTCCGCTTCCAACTTCCTGATCTCTTCTTTGATGAACTCCTGCCTTTCCATAGCCTGCTTCCTGACCTTCTGCATGACGGGCCGCGCATGAGGACAGACAGCTAGGTGGTGCTCAATCACCTCCCTGGGAACGCCAGGGATGTCGGATGCTTTCCATGCAAACACGTCGACATTCGCCCTCAGGAAGGTGACGAGTGCGCCTTCCTATTTGCTGTCGAGGGTGGAGCTTATAGTGAAAGCTCCTCCCGTGCCAGTGTCGATGAGAAACGACACCTATGGGATCACAAGAATCCCTACTATGGTTGCCGGGGTGCAGGGTTGTGAGAAGAGCAGGATTAGCAGTCAACACAAGCTATGGTGCTTGCGTGGTCCAAAAGAGCCAAATCCCTCTCCAGTACACCATGGGCCTCCTATTATATTCGAAATGGGCTGCCACAGTGGCACACAGGAGGTGGAAAGGCCTACAGTGCTATGAGCTTATCACTCGTATTACAGGACAAGACACATTTAATGCATAGCTTAGGTGTCCCTTTGTTTATTGGGGATGAGAACGGGGCCTGTCCCTTCCGTCAGCGCTCCCCTTCGCTTCGACACGCGCCCTGGCCAGCGATGCGTGCGGTGCCATGTAGACAGGCAGGCAGCTGAGGTGGTGCCGTGCTAGGGTCTTCACGAAGATCTGCATGCCGCCACGCAGGCGCTCGCTGGGTTGGCCTGGGAGCTGCATGCTGCCACGCGGGTGCCTGCCCAGCTGGTTGGGTTGGCAGCTGCATGCGCGCGGCGGTAGAGACTTGGCTGGTGCAGGTCTGGCAGTGGCCCTGCTGGCGTCCTCAGCAAGGTCCTTGCCGGGGGCCCGGCAAGGGTCTTGCCGTGGCGCGCAGTCATCCCCGGCAAGGATCTTGCCGAGGGTCTTGTGGCTTTCCTCGGCAAGGATGCCGCCGAGGGTCGCCGTCTTCTGGTCCTCATCTGATCTCATACGTCCGTGGTCTTGACAAAGATCTGCATGCCACCACAGAGGTGCCTCCCGAGCCCTGGTCCAACCGCAGTTAGTTGGGTTGGAACCCGCGGGCTCAAGGGTGGCTCGCTCTGTTGGTGTTTGGGCAAGTTGCCCCGGCAAGGTCCTTGCCGGGGCCGCGGAGGACTGCCCCGGCAAGGGCCTTGCCGGGGGACTCCACCCCGCCCCTTTGCTGTCGCGTTTCTAGTCTTGGCGTTGCCTTGATCGTCTTGTGTTGGGCTTCGGCTTCTCTCCGGCTTCCCTCCCTTGCCCTGCTACTTGTGGCCGTGGCGCGTGGCTCTGACTGCCCGTGCACAAGTAAAGGGGTCAAAAGGAGAGCCCATACTTTTGTACACCGACACCTACATGTTGGAAATATGCCCTAGAGGGAATAATAAAATGGTTATTATTGTATTTCCTTGTTCATGATAATTGTCTATTGTTCATGCTATAATTGTATTAACTGGAAACCATAATACATGTGTGAATACATAGACCACAACATGTCCCTAGTAAGCTTCTAGTTGACTAGCTCGTTGATCAATAGATGGTTATGGTTTCCTGACCATGGACATTGGATGTCATTGATAACGGGATCACATCATTAGGAGAATGATGTGATGGACAAGACCCAATCCTACGCATAGCACAAGAACGTGTAGTTCGTTTGCTAAGAGCTTTTCTAATGTCAAGTATCGTTTCCTTAGACCATGAGATTGTGCAACTCCCGGATACCGTAGGAATGCTTCGGGTGTACCAAACGTCACAACGTAACTGGGTGGCTATGTAGGTGCACTACAGGTATCTCCGAAAGTGTCTGTTGGGTTCGCACGAATTGAGACTGGGATTTGTCACTCCGTATGACGGAGAGGTATCTCTGGCCCACTCGGTAATGCATCATCATAATGAGCTCAATGTGACTAAGAAGTTAGCAACGGGATCATGCGTTACGGAATGAGTAAAGAGACTTGCAGGTAACGAGATTGAACGAGGTATTGGGATTCCGACGATCGAATCTCGGGCAAGTAACATACCGATAGACAAAGGGAATTGTATACGAGATTGATTGAATCCCCGACATCGTGGTTCGTCCGATTAGATCATCATGGAACATGTGGGAGCCAATATGGGTATCCAGATCCCGTGATTGCTTATTGGCCGGAGAGGTGTCTCGGTCATGTCTGCATGGTTCCCGAACCCGTAGGGTCTACACACTTTAGGTTCCGTGACGCTAGAGTTGTTATGGGAAATAGTATGTGGTTACCATAGGTTCTTCGGAGTCCTGGATGAGATCCCGGACATGACGAGGAGCTCCGAAATACTCCAGAGGTGAAGATCGGTATATTGGAAGAAGGGTATTGGAGTTCGGAATTGTTCCGGGGGTACCAGGCTATGGCCAGCATGTCCGAAAGGGGTTTCGGAGGCCCCGACAAGCGTTGGGGGGCCTTATGGGCCAAGGGGAAGGGGAAAACCAGCCCACTAAAGGGGCTGTGCGCCCCTCCCAACCCCTCTCACGTAACCAGGAGAGGTGGGCGCGCCACCCCTAGGACAGCCGCCCCTCCCGGCTTGGCGGGGGTAAGTTTCCTAGGGGTGGGGGCGCCCAAACCCATCTAGGGTTTCCCCTGGCCGCCGCCTCCTCCTCTAGATCCATCTAGAGGGGCCGTTCCCCTCTCCCCTTCCCCCTATATATAGTGAGGGGGTGGGAGGGCAGCCACACCCTTCCCTTAGCGCAGCCCCTTCCTCCTCATAAATCTCCTCCTCCTCTGTAGTGCTTAGCGAAGCTCTGCCGGAGAACCACGAGCTCCATTGCCACCACGCCCTCGTGCTGCTGGAGTTCTCCCTCAACTTCTCCTCTCCCCTTGCTGTATCAAGAAGGAGGAGACGTCCCCGGGCTGTACGTGTGTTGAACGTGGAGGCCCCGTCCGTTCGGCGCTAGATCGGACCTTCCGTGATTTGAATCACCGCGAGTACGACTCCATCAACCGCGTTCTTGTAACGCTTCCGCTTAGCGATCTTCAAGGGTATGAATATGCACTCCCTCTCTCTCATTGCTAGCATCTCCTAGATTGATCTTGGTGACACGTAGGAAAGATTTGAATTATTGCTACGTTACCCAACAGTGGTATCAGAGCCAGGTTTATGCGTAGATTCTATGCACGAGTAGAACACAAAGTAGTTGTGCGCGATGATTTGTTCAATTTGCGTACCATTACTAGTCTTATCTTGATTCGGCGGCATTGTGGGATGAAGCAGCCCGGACCGACCTTACACGTACTCTTACGTGAGACAGGTTCCACCGACGGACATGCACTTGATGCATAAGGTGGCTAGCGGGTGTCTGTCTCTCCCACTTTAGTCGGATCGGATTCGATGAAGATGGTCCTTATGAAGGGCAAATAGCAATTGGCATATCACCGTTGTGGCTTTTGCGTAGGTAAGAAACGTTCTTGCTAGAAACCCATAGCAGCCACGTAAAAAATGTAACAACAATTAGAGGACGTCTAACTTGTTTTTGCAGGGTATGCTATGTGATGTGATATGGCCAAAAGGATGTGATGAATTATATATATGTGTGATGGATGTGATTGATCATGTTCTTGTAATAGGAATCACGACTTGCATGTCGATGAGCATGACAACCGGCAGGAGCCATAGGAGTTGTCTTAATTTATTGTATGACCTGTGGGTCAATGAAAAATGCCATGTAATTATTTTACTTTATTGCTAACTGTTAGCCATAGTAGTAGAGTAATAGTTGGCGAGACAACTTCATGAAGACACGATGATGGAGATCATGATGATGGAGATCATGGTGTCATGCCGGTGACGAAGGTGATCATACCGCGCCTCGAAGATGGAGATCAAAAGGCGCAAGATGATATTGGCCATATCATGTCACTTTATGATTTGCATGTGATGTTTGTCATTTTTACATCTTATTTGCTTAGAACGACGGTAGCATAAATAAGATGATCCCTCGCTAAAATTTCAAGAAAGTGTTCCCCCTAACCGTGCACCGTTGCGAAGGTTCGTTGTTTCAAAGCACCACGTGATGATCGGGTGTGATAGATTCTAACATTCGCATACAACGGGTGTATGCCAGATTTACACATGCGAAACACTTAGGTTGACTTGACGAGACTAGCATGTACAGACATGGCCTCGGAACACAAGTGACCGAAAGGTCGAACATGAGTCGTATAGTAGATACGATCAACATGGAGATGTTCACCGTTGATGACTAGTCCGTCTCACGTGATGATCGGACACGGTCTAGTCGATTTGGATCATGTATCACTTAGATGACTAGAGGGATGTCTATCTAAGTGGGAGTTCATTAAATAATCAGATGAACTTTATTATCATGAACATAGTCAAAAGGTCTTTGCAAATTATGTCGTAGCTTACGCTTTAGTTCTACTGTTTAAGATATGTTCCTAGAGAAAATTTAGTTGAAAGTTGATAGTAGAAATTATGCGGACTGGGTCCATAAACTGAGGATTATCCTCATTGCTGCGTAGAAGGCTTATGTCATTAATGCACCGCTCGGTGTGCTGAACCTCGAGCGTCGTCTGTGGATGTTGTGAACATCTGACATACACGTTTTGATGACTACGTGATAGTTCAGTGCGTAACGTTAAACGGTTTAGAATTGAGGCACCGAAGACATTTTTTGAAATGTCGCAGAACATATAAGATGTTCCGAGAACTGAAATTGGGATTTCAGGCTCGTGCCCACGTCAAGAGGTATGAGACCTCTGACAAGTTTCTTAGCCTGCAAACTAAGGGAGAAAAGCTCAATCGTTGAGCATGTGGTCAGATTGTCTGAGTACTACGATCGTTTGAATTGAGTGGGAGTTAATCTTCCAGATGAGATAGTGATGGTTCTCCAAAGTCACTGCCACCAAACTACTAGATCTTCGTGATGAACTATAACATATCAGGGATAGATATGATGATCCTTAAGCTATTCGCGATGTTTGACACCGCGAAAGTAGAAATCAAGTAGGAGCATCAATTGTTGATGGTTAGTAAAACCACTAATTTCAAGAAGGGCAAGGCAAAGAAGGGATACTTCAGGAAACGGCAAATCAGTTGCTGCTCTAGTGAAGAAACCCAAGGTTGAACCCAAACCCGAGACTAAGTGCTTCTGTAATGAGGGGAACGGTCACTGAAGCAGAACTACCCTAGATACTTGATAGATGAGAAGGCAGGCAAGGTCGACAGAAGTATATTGGATATACATTGTATTAATGTGTACTTTACTAGTACTCCTAGTAGCACCAGGGTATTAGATACCGATTCGGTTGCTAAGTGTTGCTAACTCAAAATAAAAGGCTACGGAATAAACGGAGACTAGCTAAAGGTGAGATGACGATATGTGTTGGAAGTGTTTCCAAGGTTGATGTGATCAAGCATCGCATGCTCCCTCTACCATCGAGATTGGTGTTAAACCTAAATAATTGTTATTTGGTGTTTGCGTTGAGCATAGACATGATTGGATTATGTTTATCGCAATACGGTTATTCATTGAACGAGAATAATAGTTACTCTGTCTATTTGAATAATACCTTCAATGGTCTTGCACCTAAAATGAATGGTTTATTGAATCTCGATTGTAGTGATACACATGTTCATGCCAAAAGATATAAGATAGTAATGATAGTACCACATACTTGTGGCACTGCCACCTGAGTCATATTGGTATAAAACGCATGAAGAAGCTCCATGTTGATGGATCTTTGCACTCACTCGTTTTTGAAAAGATTGAGACATGCGAACCATGTCTATTAGTATATATGCATGAAGAAAGTCCATACAGATGGATCGTTTGGAGTCACTTGATTTTGAATCACTTGAGACATGCAAACCATACCACATGGGCAAGATGACTGAGAGGCCTCGTTTTCAGTGAGATGAAACAAGAGAGCAACTTGTTGGAAGTAATACAGTTGATGTGTGCAATCCAATGAGTGCTGAGGCACGCAGTGGATATCGTTATGTTCTTACTTCACAGATGATTTGATTACATTCTGAGTATATTTACTTGATGAAACACAAGTCTGAATTATTGAAAGGTTCAAGTAATTTCAGAGTGAAGTTGAAGATCGTCGTGACAAGAGGATAAAATGTCTGTGATATGATCATAGAGATGAATATCTGAGTTACGAGTTTGGCACACAATTAAGACATCGTGGAAATTGTTTCACAACTAATACCTCCTGGAACACCATAGTGTGATGGTGTGTCCGGACATCATAACTGCACCCCATTGGATATGGTGCATACCATGATGTCTCTTATCAAATTACCACTATCGTTTATGGGCTAGGCATTAGAGACAACCGCATTCACTTTAAATAGGGCACCACGCAATTCCGTTGAGACGACACCGTATGAACTATGGTTTAGAGAAACCTAAGCTGTCGTTTCTTAAAATTTTGGGGCTGCGACGCTTATGCGAAAAAGTTTCAGGCTGATAAGCTCGAACCCAAAGCGGATAAATGCATCTTCATAGAAAGAAGTGATTGTTTCTAGAAACGGGTCCTTTCTCCAGGAAAAGTTTCTCTCGAAAGAATTGAGTGGGAGGATGGTGGAGACTTGATGAGGTTATTGAACCATCACTTCAACTAGTGCGTAGCAGGGCACAGGAAGTTGTTCCTGTGGCACCTACACCAATTGAAGTGGAAGCTTATGATAGTGATCATGAAACTTCGGATCAAGTCACTACCAAACCTCGTAGGTCGACAAGGATGCGTACTACTTCAGAGAGGTACGTAATCCTGTCTTGGAAGTCATGTTGCTAGACAACAATGAACCTATGAGCTATGGAGAAGCGATGGTGGGCCCAGATTCCGACGAATGGCTCGAGGCCATAAAATCCGAGAGAGGATCCATGTATAAAAACAAAGTATAGACTTTGGAAGAACTACTTGATGGTCGTAAGGCTGTTGGGTGCAGATGGACTTTAAAAGGAAGACGGACAATGATGGTAAGTGTCACCATTAAGAAAGCTCGACTTGTCGTTAAGATGTTTTCCGACAAGTTCAAGGAGTTGACTGCGATGAGACTTTCTCACTCATAGCGATGCTAAGAGTCTGTTGGAATTATATTAGCAGTTATTGCATTATTTATGAAATCTTGTAAATAGGATGTCAAAACATTGTTTCCTCGACGATTCTCTTGAGGAAAGGTTGTATGTGATACAACCAGAAGGTTTTGTCAATCCTGAAATATGCTAACAAGTATGCGAAGCTCCAGCAATCCTTCTAAGGACTGGAGTAAGCATCTTGGAGTTGGAATGTACGCTTTGATGAGATGATCAAAGATTGTGGGTTTATACAAAGTTTATGAGAAACTTGTATTTCCAAAGAAGTGAGTGGGAGCACTATAGATTTTTGATGAGTATATGTTGTTAACATATTGTTGATCAGAAATGATGTAGAATTTCGGGAAAGCATACAGGGTTATTTGAAAAGTGTTTTTGAATGGAAAACCTGGATTAAGCTACTTGAACATTGAGCATCAAGATCTATAAGGATAGATCAAAAATGCTTAATAGTACTTTCAAATGAATACATACCGTGACAAGATTTTGAAGGAGTTCAAAATAGATCAGCAAAGAAGGAGTTCTTGGCTGTGTTACAAGGTGTGAGTATTGAGTAAGACTCAAGACCTGACCACGGCCGAAGAGAGAGAAAGGATGAAGGTCGTCCCCTATGCTTTAGACGTAGGCTCTACAGTACGCTATGCTGTGTACCGCACCTGAAGTGTGCTTTTCCATGAGTTAGTCAAGGGGTACAATAGTGATCCAGGAATGGATCACATGACAGCGGTCGAACTTATCCTTAGTAACTAGTGGACTAGGGAATTTTCTCGATTATGGAGGTGGAAAAGGAGTTCATCGTAAAGAGTAACGTCGATGCAAACTTTGACACTAATCGAGATGACTCTGAGTAGTAAACCGGATTCGTATAGTAGAGCAGTTATTTGGAATAGCTCCAAGTAGCATGTGGTACCTGCATCTACAAGATAACATAGAGATTTGTAAAGCACACATGGATCTGAATGTTGCAGACCCGCTCACTAAAACCTCTCTCGTAAGCATAACATGATCAAACCCTAGAACTCATTTAGTGTTAATCACATGGTGATGTGAACTAGATTATTGACTCTAGTAAACTCTTGGGTATTAGTCACACGGGGATGCGAACTTTGAGTGTTAATCACATGGTGATGTGAACTAGATTATTGACTCTAGTGCAAGTGTGAGACTGTTGGAAATATGCCCTAGAGGCAATAATAAAATGGTTATTATTGTATTTCCTTGTTCATGATAATTGTCCATTGTTCATGCTATAATTGTATTAACTGGAAACCGTAATACATGTGTGAATACATAGACCACAACATGTCCCTAGTAAGCCTCTAGTTGACTAGCTCGTTGATCAATAGATGGTTATGGTTTCCTGACCATGGACATTGGATGTCATTGATAACGGGATCACATCATTAGGAGAATGATGTGATGGACAAGACCCAATACTAAGCATAGCACAAGATCGTGTAGTTCGTTTGCTAAGAGCTTTTCTAATGTCAAGTATCGTTTCCTTGGACCATGAGATTCTGCAACTCCCGGATACCGTAGGAATGCTTTGGGTGTACCAAACGTCACAACGTAATTGGGTGGCTATAAAGGTGCACTACAGGTATCTCCGAAAGTGTCTGTTGGGTTGGCACGAATTGAGACTGGGATGTGTCACTCCGTATGACGGAGAGGTATCTCTGGGCCCACTCGGTAATGCATCATCATAATGAGCTCAATGTGACTAAGAAGTTAGCCACGGGATCATGCGTTACGAAACGAGTAAAGAGACTTGCCGGTAACGAGATTGAACTAGGTATTGGGATACCGACGGTCGAATCTCGGGCAAGTAACATACGGATAGACAAAGGGAATTGTATACGGGATTGATTGAATCCTCGACATCGTGGTTCATCCGATGAGATCATCGTGGAACATGTGTGAGCCAATATGGGTATCCAGATCCCGCTATTGGTTATTGGCTGGAGACGTGTCTCGGTCATGTCTGCATGGTTCCCGAACCCGTAGGGTCTACACACTTAAGGTTCGGTGACGCTAGAGTTGTTATGGGAAATAGTATGTGGTTACCTAAGGTTGTTCGTAGTCCCGGATGAGATCCCGGACATGACGAGGAGCTCCGGAATAGTCCGGAGGTGAAGATCGGTATATTGGACGAAGGGTATGGGAGTCCGGAATTGTTCCGGGGGTACCAGGCTATGGCCAGCATGTCCGAAAGGGGTTTCGGAGGCCCTGGCAAGCGTTGGGGGGCCTTATGGGCCAAGGGGAAGGGGCAAACCAGCCCACTAAGGGGCTGTGCGCCCCTCCCAATCCCACTCACGTATCCAGGAGAGGTGGGGGCGCCACCCCTAGGGCAGCCGCGCCTCCCGGCTTGGGGGGCAAGTTTCCTAGGGGTGGGGGCGCCCAAACCCATCTAGGGTTTCCCCTGGCCGCCGCCTCCTCCTCTAGATCCATCTAGAGGTACCGGCCCCCTCTCGCCTTCCCCCTATATATAGTGAGGGGGTGGGAGGGCAGCCACACCCTTCCCTTGGCGCAGCCCCTTCCTCCTCATACATCTCCTCCTCCTCGGTAGTGCTTAGTGAAGCTCTGCCGGAGAACCACGAGCTCCATTGCCACCACGCCGTCGTGCTTCTGGAGTTCTCCCTCAACTTCTCCTCTCCCCTTGCTGGATCAAGAAGGAGGAGGCGTCCCTGGGCTGTACGTGTATTGAACGCGGAGGCGTCGTCCGTTCGGCGCTAGATCGGATCTTCCGCGATTTGAATCGCCGCGAGTATGACTCCATCAACCGCGTTCTTGTAACGCTTCCGCTTAGCGATCTTCAAGGGTATGAAGATGCACTCCCTCTCTCTCGTTGCTAGCATCTCCTAGATTGATCTTGGTGACACGTAGGAAAGATTTGAAATATTGCTACGTTACCCAACACTACATATGATGCCTTGAGTCCGGAAGAAAAGTTCAATCTACATGCTACAATCATATGGTCCATCCATGATTTCCCGGCGCTGCCCACTCTGTCTGGGAGGATCACAGCGGGTTATAAGGCCTGTGTCCATTGTGACAAAGACCCCTGCTCAAAGAGAATAAGGAGCAAGATCTGCTATATTAGGCACCGCCAATTTCTTCCCCGAAACCATCGCTGGCGAAGAAGCAAAGATTTTAATGGTGAGAATGAAACTCGTGACAAGCCAGCTGAATTCACTAAAGAAGAGCTAGAGCAGCAACTTGAAAAGGTGAAAGATGTGAGACTAGGAATGCTTGCGAAGAAAAGAAAGCGTGAGGAAGGTCAATGTTGGGACCAGAGGTCTTGTTTGTGGGACCTGCCATACTGGGCTGATCTGAAATTAAGGCATAATCTCGATGTAACGCACATTGAGAAAAACATATGCGAGCATCTGCTAGGGACGTTTCTGAACATTGAAGGGAAGACAAAGGACACGGTTAGTTCTAGGCTTGATTTGGAGGACATGGGCATAAGAGAAGATTTGCATCTACAACACAATGAAGATGAAGATTCATTTGAAATGCCACGAACATGGTATACAATGAGTAAAGAACAAAAGCTTGCATTCTGTGAATTCCTGAGAGCGGTGAAATTTCCAGATGGTTATGCTGCTAACCTAGCAAAGTGTGTTACTTCTGATGGATTCAAGCTTTCAGTACTGAAAACCCATGATTGTCACATCCTCCTCCAAAGGATTTTACCGGCGGGCCTCCGAGGAATAATGGACAAGGATATATATGAAACGGTTGCTGAGCTAGGAAATTTCTTTAGAGAACTGTGCTGCAAAACACTCAAGTTATCTGTCCTGGAAAGACTTGAAAAAGAAATCCCAATTATTCTTTGCAAGCTCGAGAATATTTTCCCTCCAGCTTTCTTCACCGTGATGGTCCATTTGGCAGTGCACTTACCAAAAGAGGCAATCCTTAGAGGCCCTGTGCAATACGGTTGGATGTACCAATCGAATGAAGGCTGCTTACTTGTAAGCGTTATGTGCGAAACACGGCAAGACCTGAAGGTTCTATTGCTGAAGCATATGTCATTGACGAGTGCTTGACTTTTTGCTCTAGATACTTTGGCGATGTGGAAACAAGATGGAACCGGCTGGGCAGAAATGGAGAGCGGTCTGATTCGCAAAGTGGTGATGTCTCTATTTTCAACCATGGTGTGAACTTTCTTGGAGCCTCACAATACATGGAGGCTGGTGATGAGTATGACAAGATGGTTTGGTACGTGCTCAGCAATTGCGCCGAGGTTCTACCATATATCAAGTACGTTATATCTTGTGCAATCATTATATTTTTTTTGCTTGGGTTGGCACCAGCCTAATGTTTTAATTCACATGTTTTGTTTGCATTACAGGAAATCCAAGGAAGAGTTAAATCAGGAAGAAAGCAAGATCCATGTTGATAAAAGGGTTGCCATGGGGTTTGCTAAGTGGTTTAAGAATCATGTGAGATCTTTAGCCACATGTTTGATGTTTTCTCTGTTATTCACCAACTGTTAAATACCATTGTTTGCTAAATGGTTTATTTGTGCAGATTGGAAAGTTGCATGAGGAGAAGAAGGTCAGTGATGATCTATTTGCTTTGGCATGCTTACCGGATAAGCGAGTGAGAGTGTATTCAGCATGCATTGCTGACGGTGTCCGGTACCACACCGTTGACCGCGAAAAAAAGGAAGACAAAGAATAGTGGAATCATCACTGAGGGGTCACGTGATCATGAGATCATTGACTTCTATGGTCAGTTGAGAAGCATCGTAGAGTTGCAGTACAACTCTAGTGGAGGCATCCATCGCACAGTTGTCTTATTTCGCTGTGACTGGTTTGAGCTTGGTAGCAAGAAGAACAGAGACTCTTTTGTCAAATATCATGGCCACTTCAAAAGCATCAACACTGTAAGGTGCTGGTATAGGAGAGATCCCTTTATTCTAACAACACAAGCAACAATGGTGTTTTATCTGCCACACACTCTTTTGCACGGAAAATGGTGAGTTGTGCAAAACTTTGAGCACAAACACTTGTGGAGTGTGACTGAAACTGAAGTGGAAAAGGTCCCCGGTGGTCGTGGACTAACATACCAGGATGATGACTCTACGGAAGTTCCGTTGCAAGCTAATGATGACTCTATGGAAGTTCCAGTGCAAATCAGAGTGCGAAGGGACCGGGAACGTGTGCTCGTTGATGCTGCAATAGTTGAAGGCATCAAGAAAAGAATAAAGGTGGTAGCGGATGGACATGACAGCGAGGATGAGGAAAACATGACTGATCATAATATGCTGCAATATTGTAGTGACGATGAGGAAAACAGGAGTGGGCATAGAGTTCCTTGTTTTCGTATTGACGACAATGAGTAGCGAAGGTAAATTTTGTCACCTTGGTGAGCTAATGCTATTACTACATGTTCCTGATGTACTTTTTGTACTACAATTTTCTCCAGGTAGCAAAATGCATGAGACTGATAGTTGTAGTGATGGAGAGGCAGATGATGCTTGATCATGATGTTTCAGGGAAAATCATGTAGTTTTGGTGATCATGATGGCTCTAGTGATGGAGAGGCAAAATGCATAGTGGCTCTAGTGATGTAGTTTTGGTGCCATTTTCTTAGTTTTGGTCAGAACTGTTGGTTGTGATGATCCTGAAGTTGTAATGCAAAATGATGTTGTAATGATCCTGAAGTTTTTTTTACTGAATTGAGATGTTGTTTTCAGACCTGTTTATCATACTATTTTCAAAGATAGTGATGTTGGTGCAAAATAGTGATGTTGTTGTTGGTACAAAATGATGTGATGGAGGGTTGTTGTTTTGGTGCAAAATGATGATGTCTGAATATTTTGCAAAATGATGATGGAGGACTGTTGTTTTGATACAATGCAAAATGAAGATTGCAAAATATTTTTCATGAAGATTTTTGAACTTAATTGAGACGTTGTTGCTCTAACTGTATAGAAACTAAATTATGTCTATCTGAATATAAAAAAATTGCGCGAGCGGGGACTCGAACCCACCACCGAGCGCATGTTTCACCCTGTCCAGAACCACTGAGCTAGCAAGAGAATGTTGATAATGTGCCTAGTTGTTTCACTATATACTCGAGCCCACGAGCTAGCAAAAGAATATTGGTGTGCTCCATCACACACCAGTCTGATCCCATGCGCGGCCAAAAAATAATGCGCGAGCGGGGGCTTGAACCCACGACCGAGCGCTTATTTCACCTGGTTTCTACCACTGGGCTAGGAAGAGGTTGTTGGCTGAGTACATGAACATTTTGCTATATCAAATAGAACTGGCTGACAAGTGGGACCCACTCCCCCTCTCTATATCAAATAGAACCCTAATCTAAACTGCCTGTCAATTGCTCGACACTTCTCCTCCCTTCTCCTCCATCGACGGCGACAGCGACGGCATCCCCTTCTCCTCCATCGACGGCGACGGCGACGGCATCCCCTTCTCCTACAATGACGGCGACGGCCTCCCCGACGAGTCCACTCTTCCTCCCCGCCACCGCCGCCGCCGTCGCTGACTCCTTCCTCTCCCGCAGAGGTATGAATCCGCTGCTGACTCCTTCCTCTCCATTTGGTTTTTTGCTGCTGTTTAGATTAGGGTTCGACTCCATTGAATTAGGGTTGAACTGATTGGATTAGGGTTGTTGGATTAGGTTTTTATTAGGGTTGGATTAGAGTTCTTGCCGCCGCTGTTGTTGTGTTCAACTAAGCTGATTAGGGTTTGATTAGGCTTGGATTAGGCTTCTGCTCAAGTCAAGAGGATAGGGTTCTCCCCTGTTGTTCTCCACTAGTGTACTTCTCTCTGAAAAAAAATCAATAGTGTTCAGTGTTATGCTAATACTAAGTATTGGTATCAGTTTGTAAGGTTAATATAAATAGATTATATCATGGCTATTGCAACCCCCCGTACTTATCTCTAAAGAAGGTGTTAGTGTTGATTTATATATATATATATATATGCCTTTTATAGTAGACATGGCCAGATATGGTCCTTTTATAGTAGCAAATTTTGTGGTTCAATATATAGTAGACATGGCCAGATATAGATATGTTCATTTACAGATATTGAGATTGTTTTCTGTTTCTTTCAATGATTTGTGTGGTTCAGTTTCTGCTGTCCATATATCTCCACATATGAACATATCTGTCCAAATTTGATTGTTTCCGAAGTAAAATGTATATATCTCCACTTATGAACATATCTGTCCAAATTTGATTGTACCTAAACATGTGCCTTAATACCTTTTCTGTCATTTGGTGTCCATGGATTGAAATGTTGGGTGTTATATATTGATTGTGGTATATTTGTGCATGTTAATTGAGTGTTTGTGTTGATTTGATGCCAATATTCAGAAACAATATTTTGATGGACTGACTGACTCATTGACTGACCTTTTTTGATATGGGAAGATATGTTCATTTATAGATATGGAACAATGTCCAGTCCTGTTTATAGCTGTGTCCTGTTTATAGCTTTGGGTCCATTTATAATAGATATGGTTCTAGCTGTCTTCTGGTCAATTTATAGTAGATTTTAGTGTTGTTGCTGTTGGTGGTCACCTAATGATGTTGTTGTTGTTATTCTTGTTGTGGTTACCTGATGGGTGCTATTGATGTTGATGGGTGCTGTTGATGTTGTTATTCTTGTTGCTGATGATGATTGCTCCTTCACTACTAGAAAAAGGACTGTTAGTGGCGCACCTAATTTTGCCATTAATGGGGCACTATAGGTGCACCATTATTACCATGCCACTAGTAACAAATACTAATGGCGCACCTCTGGTGCGCCATTAGTATTATAGGTAACAGTGGTGCACCTTGTAGTGCGCCATTACTATTGCTACAGGTGCACTACCGGTAACTTTTTTTACATTTTTATATATTTTTGAATTTTGAAGGCGGGAAAATAGTAGTGGCACACCGTCTAACCCCCACCGTGCGCCATTGCTATTTTTGAATTTTGAATTTGGATCTGGATCTAGATCTGGCTCATTTTTTTGGCTTGTTTTTTCGCTCGTTTTTTTTTTGCTTGAAGTTTTTTCAAATTTCGTTCTCGACCTGGATCTGGTACGCTCTTTGTGTTAGGGGAGCTCCAGATGTGGCCGGGAGTAGAGGAGGAGGGAGGAGAGACCGTGAGGAGGAGAGGAGGGAGGAGAGACCATGAGGATCAGGTGAGGAGGGAGGAGGAGGTCGTCGGAGAGGAGGAGGAGGATCGTGAGCAGGAGAGGAAGGAGTAGGACCGTCAGGAGGAGAGGAGGGAGGAGGTCGCCGGAGGAGGAGAGGAGGGAGGAGGAGGTCGCCGGAGGAGGAGCACCGTGAGGAGGAGGTCACCGGAGGAGGAGCACCGTGAGTAGGAGGAGGTCACAGGAGAGGAGGAGATGGAGTGGAGGAGAGGAGGAGAGGAGGAGATGGAGTGGAGGAGAGGAGGAGAAGAATGAAGGGGTAAGTGGCTGGCCGACCATTTTAAACTTCTGTCCCAACTTAGCAGTGGCGCACCGTGCACTGGTGCGCCATTGCTATTTTTTGAATTGTGAAGGCGGGAAAATAGTAGTGGCACATTATTCGTAAGGTGCGCCATTGCTAATTTATTTATTTTTTGCATTTTTTCAAATTTTTTTGCCTCCAGATCTTAAAAGCATCATAACTTTTTTCTGTTATGTTTTTGAGGATTCTAGAAAATCAATAACGTGCATAGCTAGTCAAATTCAAAAGTAACTTTTCGAGTAGATGATTTTTCATATATATAACTTTTTCATCGGAGGTCGTATGCAAAAGTTACGAGCATTTTACCGAAACACGGCGGCCTTTTGCAAAAAAAATCAAAATTCATGTTTGTTAATTTTCCTAACAACTAGAACACATAACACATGGGCATCTATTTTTTTTGAATTTTTTTTGAATATTTTATCATTTTCTTTTATTTTTTAAAAAACCTAAAAGGCGATCCACGGGGGGGAGTTTGTGCGTGTGAGGCGTTAGTAATGGCGCACCCTCCCTGGTGCGCAATTGCTAACCCTAGCAATGGCACACCAGGGAGGGTGCGCCATTACTAACCTCACACACACGCAGGCACACCCCCACCAGACATAGCAATGGCGCACCACACCTAGGTGCGCCACTACTATGTAGCATAGCATTGGCGCACCTAGGTGTGGTGCGCCATTGCTATGTCTGGTGGGGGGGATGGACCCAAAAAACTAGCAATGGTGCACTGCTCTTGTGGTGCGCCATTAGTAAAAACATAGCAATGGCGCACCTGATTTTGGTGCGCCACTGCTATATAGCAGTGGCGCACCACCATCATGGTGCGCCACTAGTAGAGATATTGGGGATAAGCCTTTTTCTAGTAGTCCTTTGCCAAGATATAGTAGGAGCAAATTGAGGCCATTGCCATTTATAGTAGTATTCCAAATTGAGGCCCTCGCAAACACATATAGTAAATATTCTACTTTTTTGAAGTGCTTGTTTCCTATTTATGTACAGTCCTGTTTATGGTAACTTGTTGTTTAATTACAATGCTGCTTTTCAGAGAAGTGAGATGGCTGGCTTGGAAGGTTTCGAGTTCTTCGAGATCCTAATTAAGAAATCTTGCAGTAGGCAGGTATATTCAAGACAATATCTCCCCTTCACCCATCTCTTTATCATCACTCTGCTGTCTAGTGCTTGATTGGCACAATTAACCACTGCTTGACCCTTGCTGCACAGGCTACCTGACAAGTTTGCGAAGATGCTCGCCGGTCGTGAGCCCCACAAAGTGAAGCTGCGGGGGGTCGGCAGCGGGCGTCGCAGGCTGTGGGATGTGTTGGTGGTGTTCGACGGCAAAAGGCCACATGTACCTAGGGCTCGGCTGGGAGATGTTCGACAACACCATGTGCCGCATGTACTACCAGCACGACGACGATCCCAGTACGCTCTCTGCCTCTCTTCTTCCTGTCCTTTTGGCTTCCTCTACCCGCACGACGACGACACCATGTTCACACTTTGTAGCATTTGGCCAGGCAATGGGAGCAGCAGCGGGGATGACGAGGAGTAGAGTGGGCAAGAAGAGGAGCAGAGCGGGGATGATGAGGAGCAGTGCGGGGAAGAAGAGGAGCAGAGCGGGGAGGTGCAGCCTATTCTGGCTGACGACGATCTTGCTATGGTGGTGGCTAACGTCGACCCTGCAATGGTGGTGGCTGACGACGACCTCGCAATTGTGGTGCCTGACGCTGACCTCATGATGGTGGTGCCTAACGATGACCTCGCGATGGTGGTGGCGCCAGCGATCCCACAGCTGGGCAACAGGACCATGCTAATTGTGGTAGAGGAGTACATTCGCCTCCACATTCGCCACTCTGAGTGCATCAGGACAATGAAGGAGAATAAGGAGAAGAACGAGTGAAGATGTTAAGAATATAAGCTTGTTAAGCATGTTAATCTGAACATGTCAATGTTTAGTATGTCAAGTTTAAGCTTGTTAGTCTAAACCTCTTAAGTATGACAATGTCAGCCAAGCTTAGTTTGAAATTGATGAGCTTTGAAATTTCGTGCGCCCATGGATGCTCAACTATGAATATTCTGTTTCTTAATTATGAATATTCATTTTGGTAATTGATGGGAATTGATATTTTGTGCATGCTCATGGATGAAATATGAAATTATGGGTTTTTGTGCATGCTCATGTATGAAACAATATAAGTTTTCATTTTGTGATTGTCAAAAACATGTTTTTTCCTTCAGATTGTTCATTAAGAATCAACAACATTATGTAACAATATAAGTTTCATGCTCAAGTATGACAGTGTCATCTAAACATGGTTTTTCATAAAGAATAGACAACAGATTTGCATGACTCAAACCCTAGCCATGGACGGCCGCCTCACCGAAATCGGCCGGTTTTTGAAAACACCGTAAAAAATTCAAAAAAATCGAAAAATAGGAGACCTCCGCGTCACATCATCAAATGTGGCCTGCAAACTAGCAAAAATACTAAACTTGCAATACCGACGTTTTCTTGAAAAGGTGTTCTAAAAAATGACCTACCATGAACGAAGATTCATGGCTTTCAAGCCAAACTAGCAATGATATGGCGGCATTCGTTGAATAGTTTTTGATAATATGCCCAAATTTGGCGCATCCCTCCGTCTTGTGATGGCAAACAATGTTGCCAAAGCTAGGTTCCAACTTGTTTCACAAAAAAAACCGTTTTTCATTTTTTTGAATGCTAAAAACATGTGTTTTTCATGAAGCGGCTACAAGGAGGGTCACCCCAAACGGCGCCATTCCATGTCTATGTCAAAGTAGACCCTATTTTATGGACGGTCGCCAAAAATCACACATTTCCGAACCATGTAGCTACTCCCGGCCATTCAGACAACCTTCGGCCGATTCAGCTGGAACGGGCTGGAATTTGAACTGCGGGTCCTCCATAGCTTGCCCGTTATTTTTGCTAAAAAACCTTTTTAGCTTCACAGGTAGGCATTTCATCACAGAATCGGCAACAAATTTGCATGACTCAAACCCGAGCCACGGCCGGCCGCCGCGACGAAATCGGCCGGTTTTTGAAAACACCGTAAAAAATTCAAAAAAATCAAAAAAAAGGGAGACCCCCTGCGTCACATCATCAAATGTGGCCTACCAACTAGCAAAAATACTAAACTTGCAATACCGACGTTTTCTTGAAAAGGTGTTCTAAAAAACGACCTACCATGAACGAAGATTCATGACTTTCAAGCCAAACTAGCCATGATATGGCCGCATTCGTTGAATAGTTTTTGATAATATGCCCAAATTTGGCGCATGCCTCCGTCTTGTGATGGCAAACAATGTTGCCAAAGCTAGGTTCCAACCTGTTTCACACAAAAAAACCGTTTTTCATTTTTTGAATGCTAAAAACATGTGTTTTTCGTGAAGCGGCTACTAGGAGGGTCACCCCAAACGGCGCCATTCCATGTCTATCTCAAAGTAGACCCTATTTAATGGACGGTCGCCAAAAATCAAGCATTTCCGACCCTCGTAGCTACTCCCGGCCATTCAGACAACCTTCGGTCGATTCAGCTGGAACCGGCTAAAATTTGAACTCTGGGTCCTCGATTGCTTGCCCGTTATATTCGCTAAAAATCCTTTTTATCTTCACTGGTAGGCATTTCATCACAGAATCGACAACATATTTGCATGACTCAAACCCTAGCCATGGACGGCCGCCGCCATGAAATCGGCCGGTTTTTTAAAACACTGTAAAAAATTCAAAAAAATCAAAAAAATGGGAGACCTCCGCGTCACATCATCAAATGGGGCCTGCCAACTAGCAAAAATACAAAACTTGCAATACCGACATTTTCTTGAAAAGGTGTTCTAAAAAACGACCTACCATGAACGAAGATTCATGGCTTTCAAGCCAAACTAGCAATGATATGGCCGCATTCGTTGAATAGTTTTTGATAATATACCCAAATTTGGCGCATGCCTCCGTCTTGTGATGGCAAACAATGTTGCAAAAGCTAGTATCCAACTTGTTTCAAAAAAACCATTTTTCATTGTTTGAATGCTAAAAACATGCGTTTTTCGTGAAGCGGCTACAAGGAGGGTCACCCCAAACGGCGCCATTCCATGTCTATCTCAAAGTAGACCCGGTTTTACGGACGGTCGCAAAAAATCATGCATTTTCGACCATCGTAGCTTCTCCCGGCCATTCAGACAACCTTCGGCCGGTTCAGCTGGAACCGACTGGAATTTGAACTGCGGGTCCTCCATAGCTTGCCCGTTATTTTTGCTAAAAATTGTCTTTAGCTTCACAGGTAGGCATTTCATCACCGAATCGACCACGGATTTGCATGACTCAAACCCTAGCCACAGACGTCCGCCGCGACGAAATCGGACGGTTTATGAAAACACCGTAAAAAATTCAAAAAAACTAAAAAAAAATGTAGACATCCGCGTCACATCATCAAATATGGCCTGCCAACTAGCAAAAATACTAAACTTGCAATACCGACATTTTCTTGAGCTATTCGGTATGATTTTAACCAATAAAAAAATGATTGTTTCTGCCTCCAAACCTCTAAAAACTGGTGAAATTTTCCCTCCCACCCCACCAAAATTTCCCACCACTTCTCTCCCACTACCATGCGGCACCCACCACCCCTTTCCCACTAAACATGCGGGATCCCACTCCCCTCCCCTCCCCATAATTTCCCCATTCCATTCCCCTCCCCTCCCCCGACAAACCCTAGCTTCTCCCCCACTCCCTCCCCTGCCCCGCGCCGCCCCATCGCCCCACTCCCTCCCCTGCTCCGCGCCGCCCCACTCCCTCCCCTGCTCCACGCCGCCCCGCTGCCCCACTCCCTCCCCTGCTCCACGCCGCCCCACTCCCTCCCCTCGACGGCTACATTGCCGGCCCCGTAACGGCGGCAACGGCTATATCGACGATGACGGCGGCTACATCGACGATGACGGCAACTACATCGACTACATCGTCGACGATAGCGGCTACATCGACGACCACGGCGCAATCAGTGACGACCACCGCTACATCATCAACATCATCCACCCCTAGTGTTGGGGATCGTTGCAGAAATTAAAAAATTTCTATGCATCACCAAGATCAATCTATGGAGAGACTAACAATGAGAGAGAGGGGAGTGCATCTTCATACCCTTGAAGATCGCGATGCGGAAGCGTTACAAGAACGCGGATGAAGGAGTCGTACTCGTAGCGATTCAGATCGCGGTTGATTCCAATCTAAGCGCCGAAAAACGGCGCCTCCGTGTTCAACACACGTACAGCCCGGGGATGTCTCATCCTTCTTGATCCAGCAAGGGTAGAGGAGAAGTTGAGGGAGAGCTCCGGCAGCACGACGGCGTGGTGGTGGAGCTTGCAGTTCTCCGGGAGGGCTTCGCCAAGCACTACTACTACGGAGGTGTTGGGGAGGGAGAGGGCTGCGCCAGGGGAAGGGGTGTGGCTCCCATGCGCCTCCCCACTATATATAGGGGTGAAGGGGGCTGGTTTCTTGTCCTCCAAGTCCATTGGGGCATTGGCAAAGGTGGGGGAAAGAAATCCCATCATTTCCCTTCCCCACCGATTGTTATCCCCCTTTTTTAGGGATCTTGATCTTATCCCTTCGGGATATGATCTTATTCCTTCTAAGGGGGGATCTTGGTGCTCCTTGACCAGGGGTGTGGGGCCTTGCCCCCACTACCCACGTTCATGTGGGTCCCCCCATGCAGGTGGGCCCCACTCCGGAACCTTACAGAACCTTCCTGTTACAATACCGAAAAATCCTGAACATTTTCCGGTTGCCAAAATAGGACTTCCCATATATAAATCTCTACCTCCGAGCCATTCCGGAACTCCTCGTGATGTCCGGGATCTCATCCGGGACTCCGAACAACCTTCGGTAACTGAACACTAATTCCCATAACAACTCTAGCATCACTGAACCTTAAGTGTGTAGACCCTACGGGTTCGGGAATCATGCAGACATGACCGAGACAGCTCTCTGGCCAATAACCAACAGCGGGATCTGGATACCCATGTTAACTCCCACATGTTCCACGATGATCTCATCGGTTGAACCATGATGTCGAGGATTCAATCGATCCTGTATACAATTCCCTTTGTCAATTGGTACGTTACTTGCCCGAGATTCGATCGTCGATATCCCAATACCTCGTTCAATCTCGTTACCGGCAAGTCACTTTTACTCGTTCCGTAACACATCATCACGTGATCAACTCTTTGGTCACATTGAGCTCATTATGATGATGTCCTACCGAGTGGGCCCAGAGATACCTCTCCGTCACACGGAGTGACAAATCCCAGTCTCGATTCGTGCCAACCCAAGAGACACTTTCGGAGATACACGTAGTGTGCCTTTATAGCCACCCAGTTACGTTGTGACGTTTCGCACACCCAAAGCATTCCTATGGTATCTGGGAGTTGCACAATCTCATGGTCTAAGCAAATGATACTTGACATTAGAATAGCTTTAGCAGACGAACTACACGATCTTGTGATATGCTTAGGATTGGGTCTTGTCCATCACATCATTCTCCTAATGATGTGATCCCGTTATGAACGACATCCAATGTCCATGGTCAGGAAACCGTAACCATCTATTGATCAACGAGCTAGTCAACTAGAGGCTTACTAGGGACATATTGTGGTCTACGTATTCACACATGTATTACGGTCTCCAGTTAATACAATTATAGCATGAATAATAGGCAATTATCATGAACAAGGAAATATAATAATAACCATTTTATTATTGCCTCTAGGGCATATTTCCAACACCTAGGTACTTCTCCCCTCTATCCATCTCCCCTCGATATTCATGGCTAGAAATTCTAGGGTTCGGTAGACCCCCCCTCATGGGTTCTTGTAGGGTTCATGGGGATGGATCGATGGGGACGGGGATGGCTAGGGTTAGGGTTCATGGGGTACACGTTTCTCTAGTTCATGGAGATGGTTAGGGTTAGGATTGATGGATTTCCTGGTTTTCTTGATCATGGAGAAGGATCAATGTGGATTCATGGGGATGATCACCCTCTGGTTAGGGTTTCATGGGTTTCATGGGGTTAGAGTTTCATGGTGTTCATGGGGTTAGGGTTTCATGGGGTTCATGGGGTCCTGCCTATGCATGATTTCAATTGTTGTTAAGAGCGTGTGCTTCTCTATGTATTGACTACTATTGCTGCGAGTGCATGTTGGTAGTGTAAATCTTGTACTAATTCACTTGGCAGACTTCATATGTAAATCTTGTACTAATTGGTAAAGTAGTCTAAGTTCTGATGAGCGTGAGTTACAACAGGGAATCATGCTGCTACTACATGCTACTCTTGTTTATGACGGTCTGCCTATGCATGGGTTAGCCTGCATTTGTGATGGGGGTACACAAAGCCACTTGCTTGCAATTGTTGTGGGCCTTAGCAGAATTCTATTTTTCTGTTCCATTATTATGAGAATGTGCTACCGCACATTGATTAGGATGAGTGTATCATGCATGCTGTACTTACTCAACATGATATGTGTCTATATGGGTTGATATACCAAATCAAACCGGGTTGGGCTGCCCTCTTGAAGCTTCTGAAAAATTGTTCTGTAGGTTGTAGAGGAACATGCATGGGGAGTTTTTTTCTTGTTTTGAGTTAGATTCCCATTTACGCTTATCATCATCAAAGCTTGTTGAAGTGAAACTGTGGATGCTGAAAGAACCTTATGCATATCCTGTTCATATAGGATGCCCATAAGGTGCCTGTTGGTGGATGTGAGATTTACACTTTCACTTCCTGATATACGAACCATACTACATAATCTGTTTTTTCTATGTATAGTGACTGATGCTGATTTCTTATTTATTAAAGTTATCCTTGTTCATCACATGCTAATTTCTATTTATCTTAGTTTAATTTAGTTTTGCTTGGCATACACAGAGTAATACAATCAGTAGAATGTCAGTCCAAGCGTTGTTAGTCTCTTCAGTACATCATGGGGATGCTTGCTTGCTTGGTGCCACTCTTCAATTCAGTTGCTTGCTAGCATACATAGGGTGAGGCTTTGCATCAGAAGTACTACTAGCACTTTGCTTGCTTGTTTTGTACTTTATATGAGGCACTAGGGAGATTTCTTGATGTAAATTACTACCTCCTGCTTGATGTACATTACTACCTCCTGCTTGATGTAGTGAAGTTATTAAGAGATGCTTCATATCTTTCCAGTGTACATGCATGCTTGTTTAGTGCACTTACATGTTTGCTTAATTAATAAGACTACATCACTATATTGTTGATCCATCAAGTTTGCTTCACATGTATTACATGTATGTGCATGATGATCCAAATGCTTTCATTTATTGATACAAATGCATCATTTTACTTCATCCCTGTTGTATCTGATTGTTGTTTATTCTAGTTTGCAAGCACCACCTCAAGATCATCCATGGCAAGTGTTGTAGGGTGGAACCCTAAGTGAAGATCTTTCAAGAATTGGAGGGGGAATCCCCAAGAACAGGAAGAACACAAAGGGGGAAAACAAGAGGAACACTCAAATTGACTTGATCCAATCACACATGTGCTAGGTCCAATTACACAAAGAGAGATACAAAGGTCCAAATCCAACACAAGAAGATACAAGAGGTAACTAGTTCATCCCAATCCTATGAGGAAAGAGGTCTTGATGATCCTATGATGGGGATCCTTCTCCAAGAGGAGGCCTTGATATCCACAAGAGGATCTAATCCAAGAGGAGGCCTTGATCTCCAAGAGGAGGATGATGAGAAAAGCTCTCTCTTTGTCTATCCAATACTTTGCTATCCCTAACATATGGTCTAGGTACTGAATATATAGGTAGGTGGAAGGAGGGGACGAGGTGGAGGCCCAACAGCAGCTCATAGCCGTCCATCCTGATGGGCCCGTGCGCACGGGGGTCCCATGGGCATGGTACAAGCCCGTGCGCACGTCGTGCAACGGCGCCAGCTCTCTGAGTAGTCCGTGCGCATGGGGTCTTCAAGGCCCGTGGGCACGGGGTCGCCTAGGAGGTGCAGAGTTGATGTTGTTTCACTCCTTCTTCCTCCTTGTGGCCTTGGGGTCCTTCTCCTACTCCTTTGGGGTGTTCCTCACCAGCTTGTGGTCGTCGGTCTTCGTATCTAAGGACACATAGAGCACTTTGGTGAGGTAGCAAGCAAGTACAATGGATATTCATGATATTCTTGAAGAAGAGCGGGTTCACCTTAATTCTAGTAGGTCCACTTGTGACTCGAGCTGCTATGACGGTGTACATGGAGATGACCGTGGGATGCTCCGCATCATCCCCTCCCCCTTGGGAGAGATCCGACCTCGGATCATAAACCGTATCGCCATGTACACGGTAGGAATTGATGCCTTGTCGCTCGGTGAGGTGCTCTAAGATGTTGGTGTCGTGCAACGTGTATGCCTTCCCATGATGAAGATAGTTCATGATGGTACCACCTTGCAAGACCTTCAAAACGAAAGAACATGACAAGCACTTGGAAAAACGCATGAGGTTAGCGTGAACGCAAAGCCTATCATTCGGGAAGGGAAATGCCCAACAAGTGAATTTATCATGTGTATCATAAGGAAGGGCAAGGTAGGGTGACATGCCATGGAGGCATATGATGTGAGTACAACCAACTATAATAAACTCAACCAAACAAACATGGTTCACAAGTAGTATGTCTAGGTCTCCAAGATCAATAAACATAGCATGGGTGCACTCAGTAGAATGGCATATGAGAAGTGCAACTAATGGAGACAAGAGACAATGATCAAGACAAATCAAGTGAGAGGCGTGAACATCTATGTCATCAACCCAAGAAAGCGAGTAATAAAGGAACATGGGTGATGCAACCAAGCAAGCAATCGTAGTAATCAAGTCAAGCAAGCTAGTAGTGTGAAGATGCAACATACTAGAAGGAGTCATGGCAATCATTTCATGTGTGTAAATGGTGGGCATATATGATGCACATGACATATCACAAGCATGAAAACAAGATATGAGTAAAGTATCATCATTGTATTGGCAAGAAGTCCTAAGTAAATAGCAATGGAACATCATGACTCTCCCAACACAACAAGCATCAATAGCATGAGGCACATGATAAACATGGCAATAGCAACAAGGATCTCCACCATGCATGCAAATACACATAGGAGTAGCATAATGGTGAATCATGGGTAGATGCAAGCAAGGGTCACAATTGCATGGTAAAATCATGTAAAGAGGCATAACATGCAAAGTGAACAAGATACAATGGGCATAAAGTAACAAGTGATATATAGCCCATAGCCTTGTGAGAGCCAAGTAGAAGAGATGTGTGTAGTCGTTGCGCGAAGAGAATGGTAGGAAGGACAATCCACGGGATCCCAAATCGTCATTGCTCTCAAGAGCTCGTTTCATCAACTCTTGGGATTGAGAGGTTGACGAGTGTACGTGAGTACCTACACACAACAAAAACAAAGGGAAAATTGTGTGTGCGTGGTAAATGTGCACATCATCCATCATGATGCGCACATGCTTGTGTTGGTTAGCACAAAATATCCCATTCTCAAATAAATGAGTTGCATGATATAGAAGCATGTCATCCATCATGAGATGTTTGTTGTTATGCATAGCATAATGGAGATTCAAATGATGTAATGCATCACTCGTAATATCTAGAGCATTGTGAGGAATGGTATGCATGTGGTGCCCACAAGGCATGTAATCCTGCGATACACAATAATTTTCATGGTATGGCATATGAGATGAATTGCACAAATTTTGCAAAGGAAGCATAGCAATATCATCGCAAGAGAAACAAAAGCCAATGACCATCATCTCGTCATCTATGCCATATGTGCAGATAGGATTTATTTTAATGGGGCATGCATAGTTACTATGTTGAGATTGAAATGATGCAATATGGGAGATCTCACTCATAGCATATGACAAGGTTAATGGATTGTCAAAAATGATGTGACCAAAAGAATTTTCACATGATATCCTATGGAGCATAGCATCACAACTAGGCAACTCAACATGCTCATCATCATATCCATCATAAATAGGTAAGTCATGACATGAGGAAGTCGCACTAGCATGAAGTATTGTAATAGGTGTGTCAACATCATGCAAGAAATCATTGTGAATATAGTCCACTAGTGGGACAAGTGAAGCACCATCACCTATGTTACCTTGTTCACTCCAGTCAAGTGGTGTAGGTGAGGTGGCAAAGACCAAATGGTGGTCATCATCTTCATCTTGATGGAACCATGTGGGGGGTGCATCATATTCCACCATGGCCATCGTCTTGTCCAAAGGTAGGACGAAGTCGTCGAGGATCAGCGCATCATCATATATGGGACCTATCACCAAATGAGAAGACACAATAGAGGTAGAGGTTAAGTTGTTAGAAATCAAAATGGCCTCACATGCCCTATCAACTACCTCGCTCTATCTATGTGGTGGTGGCTCACTCACTCCCTCAAGGTAGGTGCACTCAGTGTAACATATGGTGGAGTCACTCAAATCACTCAAGTGGTGGTGGTGGTGGTGGCTCTCCTCACATGGAAATTGGGGCAGCTCATCATATATGGGTCTAGTGGTGAAGTCACTCTCACTCTCAATATGGTGGCAAAAGTCACTCAAGTCATCATACGTCGCCGTGGTTGAAGGGAAAATCCCATGCTCAACCCTCTCTTCGTGGATGAAGGCCGACGATGGCACATCATCGCTCTCCTCCATGACCGAAGGGAAAAGCCCATGCTCGATCATCCTGTCACCGTCACCGTGGATGAAGGCCGATGTAGGCGTACTCGTCGGAGGTAGGCGAAGATGCCGTACATCCAAAGGCGAAGATGCCTTGATAACACTCACTAGTAGGAAAAGGGGCTTTTACCCCGGTTTGTAAGGGCCTTTTGTCCCGGTTCTCGAACCGGGACTAAAGGGTGGTTACTAAAGCCCTAACCCTTTAGTCCCGGTTCTTACACGAACCGGGACAGAAGGTCCTCCAAGTGGCCGCTGCTGCCAGCCCAGGCAGGGTGGCCTTTGGTCCCGGTTGGTGCCACCAACCGGGACCAATAGGCAGGGCCTTTTGTCCCGGTTGGTGTCACCAACCGGGACCAATAGGCATCCACGCGTCAGCAGCTGGCAGGAGCTGAGGTTTTTGTTTTTTTTGAAAGGGGGTGGTTTAGGGGTTTTGGGGGGTTAATTTAGGTGTTTCATATATTGTGTTAGCTAGCTAATTAATAGAGAGAAGTGTCCTCTCTTATCTCCGTGCTTGGTCGACGCTACGTACTATATACGTATGGAGAGGAGTAGACACGCTAGCTAGTAATCAAATGAAGGAAACAGAAGATCGTCATGAACATATGCATACAGAGAGAAGTGATATCGACCACCTCTCCTTCTCCGAGATATTGGTCGAACAACAAGTTCTCGTATATCTATCCGACACTACCGGCTACATATATACAATAATTATCTCTTACAATACAATCTCCTAATTAAATTGTAGGAACACAGGGTCCACATAGTATTCTCCGTTTTCAGCGATCACGTGGTCAAGGAAGAATGCCGCCAATTCCTCTTGAATTCCTCGCATACGATCTGGTGCTAGGAGTTCATCCCGCTTCCGAAACATCTAATTTGAAGAAGGGGGTCAATACATATATATATGAATAAATGAAACTCAACACAAATGATGGTAATAAAATAAAATTGTGAATATTATTGCTTACGCACTTCATATTGTTCTTCAGTGTAGCCCCGCTCACAGGTCGTGTAGCGGATGGACTCGCAAACGTAGTATCCACAGTAATTATTCCCGGGTTCCTGCCACAACCACTTTACAAGAAATAGAGGTCAATCAAACTGATAAGCAAGCATGCTAAATGGTATTGATGAAACTAGCGCTTGAATCACTAGGAGATGCGCGGAACATGCTACTATAGTACTTACTTTCGGGTGATTAAATTGCAGCTTCTTCGGCAGTCCCGGAGCTTTTGAGGTGAATTTTCTCCAAACCCTGCCAGACAAAGAAAACAATTACTTGATATCAGGAAATGAACAAAGTTGCTGATATGGTGGATAATGATCGATTTAACTTACTTCTGGAGCATTTGAGTCATGTTCGCATAGTCCTGGGGATCTTTTCGTCTCGAGTCTAAGACGGTTACTACTCCCTGCTCAAGCTTAATCTCTAGGAGAATATAGTGGAAGCTGCGCATGCATGCATAAGTCATCAATTACATTACCATAACCTGGACTAATAAGGGAAACCGAATATGCACAAGACAGTAACACTCACTTGAAGTTGTAAGGAAAGAGTATTATATCTTTGTTTTGATTTAATACCAACGATTGTAGCAAGTTGGCCTCGGCTTCTTTGGGATGTTTTTCAACCGTATATGCATCTATGAGATTTGTGTTAATGAACCCAATATCACCGATTTGTCTTTTCTTCAATTCGGCGATCTTCAATCTGCATAATATAGTGAGGATAATTATAAATACATGCAATGAAAGAGCTGACCTATATAGAGAGACTTAATGACAGAAGTAGTACTACTTACAGACAGTAGCAAGTGATCGTTGTTTTATCGAGGGCCTTTTGATTGTAAAACTGGAAGAAATCCTCAAATGGAACATTCAGCAGATCAATTCCAACGAGGTCATGCTCCGGTTTAACTCTCAGCGTCAAAGTATCCATCCCATCAGACTCTCTGCAGGTTTTCATGTACCAATCATGTAGTCTTCGCATCATCGTTGTTAGAGATCTTTCATCTTTGACGAGAGGCTTCCCGTAATGGTATTTGTGTTCGTCCACCTCCATGATTTCATAATGTACATCGTCGGGCAGGTAATCTCCAAGATTGCTATAACCGGGCACCATACTCGGATCATTAGCGACGATGTCTTTTGACACCTTGAGCGGGGGGCACGATTGGTTCGCTTGTTCGCCGAGCTGGGCAATTTTTTTCCCAGCTCGTCGTTCTTTTAACCTTTGATCACTGACAGTACTTCCCGACCGCTCCGCTTCGGCATATGTCTTTGCAAGAATGCGCTCATAGTTGCCTCTCGGCGGAGACTTTGGTGGTTTTGTCAGGGCAGCCAGAGTGCGCTTTGCTTTCACCGGATCTACCTTCTCCTCCGGAGGTGGATGTTTCTTTGCTTTCACCCCTTCAAAGAAGTTTGTCACTTCGGCTCGCACGATCTTCCTGGTTTCCTCCTCGGTCCTCTCGTATGGTAACTTCTCTGGAGTCTTCAGAGAAGGACCGAATCTGTATTGCCTCCCGCCTCTGGCAGCTGTACTGCTAGACGCCGGCAGAGCAGACGGAGCGGCTGCGGCTGTCTTCTTTCCTTGCTTACGAGGCGGAGGAGAAGGACTACGACGCGCCGGAGCAGCCGCAGCGGCGGCGGGTCTCTTCCGCCCTTGCTGACGAGGCGGAGAAGGAGGAGGCTGGCTGCTCTGGCGCGCCGGCGCTGGCGGAGAAGGAGGCGGAGTGCCGCCACGCGCCGGAGAAGGAGGCTGAGTGCCCTGATCACTCGCCGGAGGAGGAGGCGGAGGAGGAGGCGGAGTGCCCTTACTCGCCGGAGCCGTCCAGTTCGGAAGCTTGATGAGCTCCTTCCGCCATAGGCATGGAGTCTTCAGAGCAGAACCCAGCCGAGTCTCCCCTTCACCGGTAGGGTGGTCAAGCTGGAGCTCCTCAAATCCCTCCGTTATTTCATCCACCATCACCCTAGCATATCCTTCTGGAATCGGCCGGCAGTGGTAGGTTGCGCCGGGTTCAGGAGGTAAAACAGAGCCAACAGCCGCCTTGACTTTGAAGTTCTGCCATTCCGCCATAAGGTGGCAATGTTGAGACTCCGTGATAGCATCCACGGGGTAGCTAGCAGGAGCCGCATGCTCCAGCTGAAGCAGCTCGGTGGAAGCCACGCTGCTTCTCCGCTGAGATGGCGGTGTAGCTTCGGGGGCAGTTTCGGCATGTCGATTGCCGTCTCGTTCCTCTAGCGCTTGAACCCTTTCGTGCAGCTTCTGAATTTGGATCTGCTCCACTTTTTTCCTCCTCTCCTGGCTTTTGTAACCGCCCGCGTCCGGAAAACCAGCCTTCCACGGAACGGAGCCTGGCGTGCCTCGTGTCCGTCCAGGGTGCTCAGGATTCCCGAGGGCCATTGTGAGCTCGTCGTTCTCTCTGTCTGGAACGAACGTCCCTTGCTGCGCTGCATCGATATATTGCTGAATCTTCTTGACTGGTATTCTCAAAAGCTCGTTCGTCCAAACGCACCTCCCTGATACAGGGTCCAAGGTTCCGCCAGCCCCGAAGAACCAAGTCCGGCAACGGTCTGTCCAGTTCATTGTCTGTGGTTCGATCCCTTTTTCAAGCAGATCATTCTCAGCCTTGGCCCACTTAGGTCGGGCTTTGAGGTAGCCACCTGACCCCGTGCGATGGTGAAGCTTCTTCTTTGCAGCATTCTTCTTGTTTGTCGCTGACATCTTCTTACTCTTTTCCGATGTCTTGTGGGCCACAAATGCGGGCCAGTGATCTCTGATCTTCTCATACCGGCCGATGAATTCTGGTGTCTCTTCTTTGTCGACAAACGTTTTCAGCTCATTCTTCCACCTCCTGAATAGGTCTGCCATCTTCTTAAGAGCATGAGACTTGATTAATTGCTCTATAACTGGCTTCTCCGGATCCTCCTCTGGCGGTAGGGTGAAATTTGCCTTCAGCTCAGTCCAAAGATCATCTTTCTGCATATCATTGACATAAGACACCTCAGGGTCTTCCTTCTTAGGCTTATACCATTGCTGGATGCTGATCGGGATCTTGTCCCTAACTAGAACCCCGCACTGAGCAGCAAATGCATCCTTTGTCCGGATGGGTTCAATCGGTTGGCCGTCGCGCGCGATTGCTGTGATCTCAAACCTTTCATCCGAGCGCAACTTTCTCTTCGGGCCTCGTCTCTTTACCGAAGTTGTGCTCGATCCGGAGGGCTAGAAAAAAGAAGAAAGACGAGTGTTAATTAATATGTGTACATACCAAAACAATGAATGCATCAATTAGCTAGTCAGCACAGGCTTAACTAATATATTTACCTGGCCGGACTCTGTTCGGTCACCGGAGCCGTCACCACGGGCTCCTTCTTGCACCAGCATTGGGTCACCGGAGCCATCATAATCATGTCTTTCCTCCTCCACTCTTCGATCACCGTAGCCTGCTTCTTCACCCTGTTCTTCCAGACCATCATTGTCGTTAAGATACGACAAGATATCACCTCCGGCTAAGATTATGTCCCCCAACACCTCTTCTGCTTGCTCGTCTCGTCCGTGCTCCATTGTTTCTGCAAATATTACAACATGGCAATTATTACACAAACATGACAGCAGGTGGATATATTAGTGCAAACGTAGACCTAGCTTATTCCGGGTTTGGGGTGGCCTAGGCAACGCTTCAAGGGTAGGGGCGCGGCGGGAGGGGGTAGGAGACCGACATCGTTTTTTTCTAGGGTTTGGGTGTCCTCGAGAGTTTTGGTCGAGCGAGAGGGCCGGGGGGTGCTCCCGTGGTATAAGTTATCACGGTCGAGAGGGGGTATAAATATCGACCGTCCATCATGTCGAAGTTATCTGGGAGGGAGTTATATATATCGACAACGACGACATACATACATGGGAAAATAATGTTATCGGGGAGGGGGTATATCGACCCCCCCCACGTGTTGAAGTTATCGGGAGGGGGTTATATCGACAACGACGACATACGTACATGGGAAAATAATATTATCGGCGGGGAGGGGGTATATCGACCCCCCCTCGTGTTGAAGTTATCGGGAGAGGGGTATATCGACGACGACAGACCCGATAAAACATAAGAAAACGAAGAAGAAATAAAAAGAGGAGAAGAAGAAAAGGAATAGAGGAGAAGATCGAAGAAAAAAAAGAAGAAAAAAAAGAGGAGAAGAAGAAAGGAATAGAGGAGAGAAGAAGAAAAAATAGAATTTTTATATTTTTTCTTCTTCTCTTCTATTCCTTTCTTCTTCTCCTCTTCTTTTTCTTCTTTTTTCCTTTTCTTATTTATTTCTCATCTTCTTCCTCTCCTCTTCTTCTCCTTTCTTCCTCTTCTTATTTTCCTTTTTATATGAACATATCATCATATATATGAACATACATTTTCTTTGCATATGCATATGAACATACATTTTCTTTGCATATGCATATGAACATACATACATACATTTTCTTTGCATATGACCATACATACATTTTTGTTTGCATATGACCATTCATACAGTTTCTTTGCATATGCTTTGCATATAAAATACATACATATGAACATACATACATACATATAAACATAACATACATACACAAAAAATTCTAAAAATCTGCCTAAAAAATTCTAAAAATCTGCCTAAAAAAATTATATGAAAAAAGCATACATCATCCATCCATCCATATAATGAACATATACATCATCCATCCATCCATATAATCAACATATGCATATGAAAAAAATATGAAAAAAATTATATGAAGAGGATCGAGGGGACAGGGAGGAAAGGGGGTCGCCGGAGCCGGACCGAACGGGGAGGAGGGGCGGCGTCGAGGCAGGGGCGGCAGTGGGGGCGGGCGCCGGCGACGACGACAATGGTGGGGGCGGGCCGGGGCGCAGGGGCGCGGCCGTGCGTGCTCGGGGACGGGGCAGGGGCACGGGGCGGCGGCCGGCGTGGGCTCGGGCGCGGGGCAGGGGCACGGGGAGACGGGGATGGCGGCCGGCGGCGGCGACGGCGACGAGGAGCGCGCGAGCGATTTGGGCAGCCTGGCGGCGGGGGCAACTGGCGAGGGAGGCGAGGGAGATGTGAAATTTTCACAAGTCCTGGTTATATAGCAAGGGCATTGGTCCCGGTTCGTGGCACCAACCGGGACCAATGCCACCCTTTAGTCCCGGTTGGTGCCACCAACCGGGACCAAAGGTCCCTTTTCAGCAGCGCAAAGGGCGGGAAGCGGCGGCCTTTGGTCCCGGTTGGTGGCACCAACCGGGACTAAAGGGGGGGCATTGGTCCCGGTTGGTGCCACGAACCGGTACCAATGCACCCCTTTAGTCCCGGTTGGTGGCACCAACCGGGACCAAAGGCCTCTTGCTGCCCGCGTCGCGGCCAAAAGTTTAGTCCCACCTCGCTAGTTGAGAGGGGCTCGGAGTGGTTTATAAGCCCCGCTGCGGCTGCTGTCTCGAACTCCTCTCTATAGCAGGCTTCTGGGCCTAACTTTGGCGCGCTGCCCGTTGAGCCCTCTAGCCCTTCTGGGCCTGTATTTGCAAACCCGAGGGTTGGAGGGCCCAGCGGGCAGCGCCCCAACAATTTTTTTTGCTGTCCGCATCGCGGCCAAAAGTTTAGTCCCACCTCGCTAGCCGAGGGGCGCCCGCACCAGTTTAAATGCCGCGGCGCGGCTGCTGTTTCGAACTCCTCTCTATAGCAGGCTTCTGGGCCTAACTTTGGCGCGCTGCCCGTTTAGCCTCCTAGCCCTTCTGGGCCTGTATTTGCAAACCTGAGGGTTGGAAGGCTAAGCGGGCAGCGCCCCAACAATTTTTTTTGCTGTATTTAGTTTTTTTGTTTTCTTTTTTGCTTTATTTATTTTGTTTTGTTTCTACTTACAACAAAAAACTTATTTATTTTATTTTATTTTGTTTCTAATTAATTATTTATTTTACTTTATGATAATTCTTTTTGCTATTAAAGTTTCTATCAAAAAAAGTTCTTTATGAATTTTTTTGCTGTATTTAGTTTTTTGTTTTCTTTTTTGCTTTATTTATTTTGTTTTGTTTCTACTTACAACAAAAAACTTATTTATTTTATTTTATTTTGTTTCTAATTACTTATTTATTTTACTTTATGATAATTCTTTTTGCTATTAAAGTTTCTATCAAAAAAGTTCTTTATGAAAATTCTTTTTGCTTTTAATGATTTTGAACAGAAAATACTTCGATAATTTTAGTTGCATCAATTTTATATGATTTTAGTTTCAATAATAATAGAGGTTTCTTATAATGTTTTGAACAGAAAATACTTTGTTAATTTTAGTTTCATAAATTTTATTAAAGTTTATTTTATTTTGTCGGAACACAAGAAGTCCGGAGTTGTAATAAGTTATTAAAAATAAAAAAGAGGCGCAATGCTCGTTGATTTGCTTCAAGCCTTTCGGAATAGTGTAGACTGCACTGCACATAGCTCCATGCAGTCTACCTTATTCCTCAAGGCTTGAAGCTAAGCAACGTGAGCATTGCGCCTCTTCTTCATCGTCTCTGCACTCAGGGCTTATAAACCGCTCGTAGTGCCTCTCAGCTAGCGAGGTGGGACTAAAAAACTGCTTAGTAAGAAACTCTAGTACCGGTTCGTGCCACGAACCGGTACTAAAGGTGCTCGTGGGGCCACAGCCTCATTAGTACCGGTTCGTGGCACCAACAGGGACCAAAGGGTGGAATTGGTCCCGGTTCGTGCCACCAACCGGGACCAATGGCCTTGCACAGCGGCGTGGTGGTGAGTTTAGTCCCACCTCGCTAGCTGAGAGAGAGCCGCACCTGTTTATAAGGTGCGGTGCGCCTGAGCTGTCGAGCTCCTCTCTAAAGCAGGCTTACGGGCCTAACCTCTCTGTACATGCCTGTGGGCCTACTGGGCCTTCTGCGGGCCTGAATCCTGGCCCATGGATGGGTTTCTAATCGTATTCAGGCCGTGGTGGCCCAGTAGGTGGCATAATTTTTAATTTTTGGCCTGTTATTTTTCATGCATTTACTAATTATTTTGAGCTATAAGACCCTAAAATTGAAAAGCATTTCAAATGAACTCTGAGAAGGTTGAAAGTTGGCATGGTATCATCATTTCATCCACATAGCATGTGCAAGAAAGTTGAGAGGGTTACGGCAAAAACTAGATGCACTTCTTGTACAAAACGGACAATGGTATCATACTCGTCTATTACAAAGTTGGCATGGTATCATCATAATAGTTGCGGGAGAAAGTCTTCACTTTTTCTTCGCTTGTGTCATTTGCTTATTGCGCCGTAACCATGGATAATCTTCATCGTTTATCAGGATGCTTGGGTCAGCCTTGACTTTGAAGGGAGGAATTTCATGAAACTTTTCATAATCTTCAGACATGTCTGTCTTGCCCTCCACTCCCACAATGTCCCTTTTTCCTGAAAGAACTATGTGGCGCTTTGGCTCATCGTATGATGTATTCGCTTCCTTATCTTTTCTTTTCCTCGGTCTGGTAGACATGTCCTTCACATAGATAACCTGTGCCACATCATTGGCTAGGACGAACGGTTCGTCAGTGTACCCAAGATTGTTCAGATCCACTGTTGTCATTCCGTACTGTGGGTCTACCTGTACCCCGCCTCCTGACAGATTGACCCATTTGCACTTAAACAAAGGGACCTTAAAATCATGTCCGTAGTCAAGTTCCCATATGTCCATTATGTAACCATAATATGTGTCCTTTCCCCTCTCGGTTGCTGCATCAAAGCGGACACCGCTGTTTTGGTTGGTGCTCTTTTGATCTTGGGCGATCGTGTAAAATGTATTCCCATTTATCTCGTATCCTTTGTAAGTCAATACAGTCGAAGATGGTCCCCTGGACAACGAGTACAACTCATCACAAACAGTGGTGTCACCTCTGAGACGTGTTTCCAACCAACTGCTGAAAGTCCTGATGTGTTCACATGTAATCCAGTCGTCACACTGCTCCGGGTGTTTGGAGCGCAGACTGTTCTTGTGTTCATCGACATACGGGGTCACCAAGGTAGAGTTCTGTAGAACTGTGTAGTGTGCTTGAGACCAAGAATATCCGTCCCTGCATATTATTGAGTCCCCCCTCCAAGCGTGCCTTTTCCAGTCAGTCTCCCCTCATACCGCGATTTAGGGAGACCTATCTTCTTAAGGCCAGGAATGAAGTCAACACAAAACCCAATGACATCCTCTGTTTGATGGCCCATGGAGATGCTTCCTTCTGGCCTAGCGCGGTTACGGACATATTTCTTTAGGACTCCCATGAACCTCTCAAAGGGGAACATATTGTGTAGAAATACGGGCCCCAGAATGACAATCTCGTCGACTAGATGAACTAGGACGTGCGTCATGATATTGAAGAAGGATGGTGGGAACACCAGCTCGAAACTGACAAGACATTGCGCCACATCACTCCTTAGCCTTGGTATGATTTCTGGATCGATCACCTTCTGAGAGATTGCATTGAGGAATGCACATAGCTTCACAATGGCTAATCGGACGTTTTCCGGTAGAAGCCCCCTCAATGCAACCGGAAGCAGTTGCGTCATAATCACGTGGCAGTCATGAGACTTTAGGTTCTGGAACTTTTTCTCTGGCATATTTATTATTCCCTTTATATTCGACGAGAAGCCAGTCGGGACCTTCATACTGAGCAGGCATTCAAAGAAGATTTCTTTCTCTTCTTTCGTAAGAGCGTAGCTGGCAGGACCTTCATACTGCTTCGGAGGCATGCCGTCTTTTTCGTGCAAACGTTGCAGGTCCTCCCGTGCCTCAGGTGTATCTTTTGTCTTCCCATACACGCCCAAGAAGCCTAGCAGGTTCACGCAAAGGTTCTTCGTCACGTGCATCACGTCGATTGAAGAGCGGACCTCTAGCTCTTTCCAGTAGGGTAGGTCCCAAAATATAGATTTCTTCTTCCACATGGGTGCGTGTCCCTCAGCGTCATTCGGAACAGCTAGTCCGCCGGGACCCTTTCCAAAGATTACGTGTAAATCATTGACCATAGCAAGTACGTGATCACCGGTACGCATGGCGGGCTTCTTCCGGTGATCTGCCTCGCCTTTGAAATGCTTGCCTTTCTTTCGACATTGATGGTTGGTCGGAAGAAATCGACGATGGCCCAGGTACACATTCTTCCTGCTTTTGTCCAGGTATATACTTTCAGTGTCATCTAAACAGTGCGTGCATGCGTGGTATCCCTTGTTTGTCTGTCCTGAAAGGTTACTGAGAGCGGGCCAATCGTTGATGGTTACAAACAGCAACGCGTGCAGGTTAAATTCCTCCTGTTTGTGCTCATCCCACGTACGTACACCGTTTCCATTCCACAGCTGTAAAAGTTCTTCAACTAATGGCCTTAGGTACACATCAATGTCGTTGCCGGGTTGCTTAGGGCCTTGGATGAGAACTGGCATCATAATGAACTTCCGCTTCATGCACATCCAAGGAGGAAGGTTATACATACATAGAGTCACGGGCCAGGTGCTGTGATTGCTGCTCTGCTCCCCGAAAGGATTAATGCCATCCGCGCTTAAACCAAACCATACGTTCCTTGGGTCAGCTGCAAACTCAGCCCAGTACTTTCTCTCGATTTTTCTCCACTGCGACCCGTCAGCGGGTGCTCTCAACTTCCCGTCTTTCTTACGGTCCTCACTGTGCCATCGCATCAACTTGGCATGCTCTTCGTTTCTGAACAGACGTTTCAACCGTGGTATTATAGGAGCATACCACATCACCTTCGCAGGAACCCTCTTCCTGGGGGGCTCGCCGTCAACATCACCAGGGTCATCTCGTCTGATCTTATACCGCAATGCACCGCATACCGGGCATGCGTTCAGATCCTTGTACGCACCGCGGTAGAGGATGCAGTCATTAGGGCATGCATGTATCTTCTGCACCTCCAATCCTAGAGGGCATACGACCTTCTTTGCTGCGTATGTACTGTCGGGCAATTCGTTATCCTTTGGAAGCTTCTTCTTCAATATTTTCAATAGCTTCTCAAATCCTTTGTCAGGCACAGCATTCTCTGCCTTCCACTGCAGCAATTCCAGTACGGTACCGAGCTTTGTGTTGCCATCTTCGCAATTGGGGTACAACCCTTTTTTGTGATCCTCTAACATGCGATCGAACTTCAGCTTCTCCTTTTGACTTTCGCATTGCGTCCTTGCATCGACTATGACCCGGCGGAGATCATCATCATCGGGCACTGGTTCCTCTTGATCTTCAGCAGCTTCCCCCCTTGCAGCATCATTGGGCACATCGTCTGGTTCCTCTTGATCTTCAGCAGCTTCCCCCGTTGCAGCATCACCGTATTCAGGGGGCACATAGTTGTCATCGTCCTCTTCTTCTTCGCCGTCTTCCATCATAACCCCTATTTCTCCGTGCCTCGTCCAAACATTATAGTGTGGCATGAAACCCTTGTAAAGCAGGTGGGTGTGAAGGATTTTCCGGTCAGAGTAAGACTTCGTATTCCCACATATAGGGCATGGACAACACATAAAACCATTCTGCTTGTTTGCCTCAGCCACTTCGAGAAAATCATGCACGCCCTTAATGTACTCGGAGGTGTGTCTGTCACCGTACATCCATTGCCGGTTCATCTGCGTGCATTATATATAATTAAGTGTGTCAAAAACCATTACAGAACATCATGAATAGATAATTAAGTGACCAAATTAATAGAAGTTCATCATCACATTACAACCAAAGTACATACATAGTTCTCATCTAACAAGATATATATAGCTCTCCAGAGCATCTAATTAATTAAACCATACATTGAAACTATGTAAAACATTTCAATGCGAAAACAAATGCGATCATAATCGCAACCAAGGTAACAATTGATCCAACGGCATAATGATACCAAGCCTCGGTATGAATGGCATATTTTTAATCTTTCTAATCTTCAAGCGCATTGCATCCATCTTGATCTTGTGATCATCGACGACATCCGCAACATGCAACTCCAATATCATCTTCTCCTCCTCAATTTTTTTTATTTTTTCCTTCAAGTAATTGTTTTCTTCTTCAACTAAATTTAACCTCTCGACAATAGGGTCGGTTAGAATTTCCGGTTCAACCACCTCCTAGATAAATAAAATCTATGTCACGTTGTTCGGTATATTTGTCATAAACAATAAATGAACCAAATAGTTATAAAAAGATAATATATACCACATCCGAATCATAGACAGGACGAGGGCCGACGGGGGCGGATACCAAAACCATCGCACTATGTAATAAGAAGGAATAATAAAAGTAACAAAATTAGACAAGTAACTATCTAAAGTAAGCATTTTTCTTTTCACAAAGAAGATAAGAACAAGAGGCTCACCACGGTGGTGCTGGCGACGAGATCGCCGCGGGCGATCGACGGCGGTGAAGACGGGGACGGGACGTGACGGACCGCTAAACCTAGACAAATCTCGGGGAAAATGGAGCTCGGAGGTCCAGTTTCGACAGGACAAAGATTAACTCACTACTAGAAAAAGGGCTATAGATGGGATTGACACTAATGGCGCACCAGACAAGCGGTGCGCCATTAGTATATACTAATGGCGCACCACCTTCTTGTAGGGGAATGCGACAGAAAACAAAAAATTTCCGACCTACGCACCAGCCCAGGACCACTATGGAGACTGCATACATGGTTTGATCTTTTTCGTTACCGACTCGTAGCGCAGCGGGAAGTAGAGTCGATGACGATCGGCGGTGCAGATCCCCGCAGCTAGGATTTACAACCTCCCAACCGCGAGGATGTATACCCTCATCTGCTCCTCAGACAGCCCTCCGGGAGGCGGTCGAACAGCCCCCCCGGACGGTGTCGCGGACAGCCCTTCGGGAGGACCTTCGAAACTCGAACGGTCACTCGGACAGCCCTTCGGGAGGACCTTCGAAACTCGGACGGTCACATGGACAGCCCTTCGGGAGGCACTCACGAACTAAGACCGAAACTACGATCTCTCTACAGAGTTGCACACATACGGTGTCATCTATCCGGCAGGGCTTCGCCGTCCAGAACTAGTTCCTGCCGGAACCCAGACAGCCTTACGGCTCTACGAAACTCTTTTCGTGGGAGGGAGAGAAGAAGCCAGATAATGCATGGCATGTGTATGAGAGCAAGGGATGAGTGTGGAGGGCTGCCCCTGCACCTCTATTTATAGGAAATCCCAAGGGGGTAGGGTAGTTTAACAAAAAACCCAAAATGCACATGAATGAAGTCCTTCCACAAGGACCTAGGAGTGAAACCAAGGAACAAGAGGGTCCCCAAGGGGGGATACCCCATGTGGCCGGCCACACCCCCATGAGGGGCCCAAAAAATGGCTCCTATCCATCCATGTCATCCCCAAGATCTTTTGGAGCAAAGCCCCAAAAGGTGGCTTTCCATAAAGTAACCATAAAGCTGATTTTCACTATTCACGACGGCATTTTTCAGCGTCTGATCGAACTGAAAATATTTATGTGGGCTAAGAAAATTTCCAGTACCCACTAAAATGATTTTCAACGCGTTCCGAAACAATTCCGGTTTTAGTGATTTTCATCTGCGAAACGCATCTGAAGTGGCTCCGGCAGCTCCGGAACATTTCCGGTTTTTATCTCAGAAAATTCCAAAAAGCTTCCAGAATGATTCTGGCATCCTCCAAGAATTATCAGGCATGTGCCGAAACCAATTTGACTTAATGGTGTATCCCGAAACAACTTTTCGGTATCATCGAAACTTATCCGATGACCTCTCTCTGCGGTACGATTCCGCTGTACGAAACTTTTCGGTGTCCGAAACTTTTTCGGTGATTTTCTCTCAGACTCCCTGTCTAGTATTCAGCAGATAGATGACCCTTAAGCGTGTGACCCTATAGGTTCGGTGAAGTATAGACATGACCCGGAACCCCTTCCGATCAATGATCAACATCGGAGCCGTGGACACCCATATTGACCCCTATACCCACACGAATAAATATTCGAGTGAACCTCCAGTTGCCGTGTGCTATTCCTGTTGCTTCGCGATATGTTACAAATACCCGAGGTGAGACATGTTGGCATTCCCGTGGATCAACAACTTGTCGACTATGCTAGTTACCTCGTTACCGGTATTTTTCTCTTTTCTCGTTATCGTATTCCGGCATCCCCGTGATCAAATCACAAAGTGTCTGGCCAGACGATGATGGATACCGTAACACCGAGAGGGCCCAGAGATATCTCTCCATCGTCGGAGGAGCAAATCCCAATCTTGAGCTATCAAGTTACTTGACACACTTTTCCATGAACCCGTAAGCCGCCGTAATAGCCACCCATTTACGGATGACGTTTAACAAACCCCAAAGTTCATGAAGCAAGCATGAAGAAACTCGATACTCTCATGGTCTAAGGAATCATGCAAACGTTAACCATCTCTGTGTTATGTACCAATAAACTTGTGACGAATGAATCTCATAGCATAACATCAATTCGGGTCGATTCAACACAAATGTCCTTCCTGACATTGTGCCCTCAAAGATGCTTGGCATAGACATGCCCATGATTGGGAAAACATAATCATCATGCAACACTTGAGCTAGTCTTAGAGGCACGACTAGGAATACATTTTACCGTTTATTATTCCACACGTGCATATGGGTTCTCCCCAGAGCCTTTATGGATATACGGGCTCGGGAACCACCGCAGTTATAGCATGGAACATAAACATAATTATGAACAAGGAGATAATCAATAACATTTATTATTGCCTCTAGGGCATATCTCCTACACTTCTGATACGCCATTAGAGTTGAAACTACTAATGGCGCACCTGGCCCAGGGTGCGCCATTAGTATAAAAAAAATTTAACTAGTGCGCCTGTCCAAACATACTAATGACGCATCCAGACACAGTGCGCCATTACTAGTTGTAACTAGTAATGGCGCACCTGGCCCAGGGTGCGCCATTAGTATAAAAAAATTTTTAACTAGTGCGCCTGTCCAAACATACTAATGGCGCATCCAGACATAGTGCGCCATTACTAGTTGTAACTAGTAATGGCGCACCTGGCCCAGGGTGCGCCATTAGTATCAAAATTTTTTTAACTAGTGCACCTGTCCAAACATACTAATGGCGCATCCAGACACAGTGCGCCATTACTAGTTGTAACTAGTAATGGCGCACCTGGCCCTGAGTGCGCCATTAGTATCAAAAAAAGATTTTTTTTTAACTAGTGCGCCTGTCCAAACATACTAATGGCGCACCACCAGAAGGTGCGCCATTAGTAACCTGGATTACTAATGGCGCATTTAGAGTTGGTGCGCCATTAGTAAGTGGGCAGCAACAAGATATTTTGGACAGCCTCTCCTACCCACACTCACTTTCTCCCCACTTCATTCTCTCCACCTCCTCCTTGTCTCGGGTGCCTCCTCTTTTTCACCTCATTTCCACCATAGATTCATTCAATTTAAGTGGTTAAATTACCTTGTTTTGATAGGTAAGTAAGGGGGGAAGCTATATTTATGTTGTTCTCCCTACAACAATGTGCACATGCACTTTTTATGGCCTAGCTAGATCTATGTATGTTCGTGGTGTTGCATATGTTTGTGGTGTTGCATATGTGTTTGTGTTTGGAGGTGTACCGGTATTTGAAATGCGATAGTTGCCAATATTTTGCCGGAATGTTGATTCATTTCCGTTTCGGCGAGAATTTTGGCATTAAGCATTCTTTTTGGTCCTATTTTTAGGGAAAGTCATGCCAAATTTTTTCTTGGTTCTAAAATATCGTTTTGCTCTACCCCGCAGGCGACCATGGTCCGCATGATGACCGAAGGCATCGTGAATAGGTTTTTGAGGTCCGCGAAGGCCGAGATGCTTCAAAAGAACGAGACGGAGATAAGATGTCTGTGTCGAAGATGCAAGCTGAAGAGCCTTATTGCGGACCCGGAATCCTGGCAGGTGCGGGACCACCTGCTCTTGCGTGGTTTCATGGATGGCTATCGGTGGCAAGGTGATGAAGATGACTACGAAGTCGTCCATGGGGGCCGGGCAAGAAATGAGGAAGGGCAGCAAGACAACCACCGTGGCTCGGGCGGGCGAGAAGACGAAGAATCCCCAGGAGATGATCACGACGGTGATGCTGTACACAGTCATCATGTAGAAGATGCAGGACATGATGATGAGGAAGATGCCGGAGCAGACGACGGGCATGATCATGAAGATGATGATGCCGGCGGAGCAGACGACGCTGGACCATCGATGGGCTGGGTGCAGGACCCTCATATTCAAGAGCTGCTTCTCAAGCAGACGGATACCGCAAGAGCTGCCGCCCGAGAGAAAGCCAAGATGGATCAACTTGAGTTAGACGTGGTTACTCCATTGTATGAAGGATGCAGGCCCGAGGATACCCGCCTGAAAGTAACGCTCATGGCTCTGGAGATGAAGGTAAAACACAAAATGACCGACGCATGCTTCGACGAGAACATGTCATTCTGGCACGAACGTCTTCCCAAGGGGAACAAGTGCCCGACCAGTTTGGAGGAGGCGAAGAAAATCGTGTGTCCTCTGGATTTACCGCACGTGAAATACCATGTGTGCATGAACAATTGCATCATTTATCGGGACGAGCACGCGGAGTCTACCAGATGTCCGGTGTGCGGCGTCACTCGATACAAGAAGAGGAAGAAAGCTCCTCGAAAAGTGGTGTGGTACTTTTCGATCACTCCTCGTCTGCAGGGGTATTTCGCGGACCCTAAGGTAGCAAAGCTCCTGCGTTGGCACGCAGATAGGGAGGATAAGAAGCGAGAAGATGACGCAAATGATCCGGAGATAGATAAAAAAGACAAGATGCTGAGTCACCCTAAGGATGCGAGCCAGTGGCAAGCGTTGAACTTCGAAGACCTAGAATTTGGGAACGATCCAAGGAACATCATGCTGGGCGCGAGCATCGATGGAGTCAATCCGTTTGGCAGCCAGAGAAGCACACATAGCACCTGGCCTGTGTTTGTGTGGATGTACAACCTTCCCCCCTGGTTGTGCATGAAGAGGAAGTACATTCACATGAGTATGCTAATTGAAGGACCGAAACAACCAGGGAACGACATCAATCTGTATCTGGGGCTGCTGAAAGAGGAGCTTGACACGCTGTGGAAAACGCCAGCCAATACGTGGGACGCCGCAGAGAAAGAATATTTCCCTATGAGAGCCGCGCTGCTCACGACGGTGCACGACTATCTCGGTTACGGATATGTCGCGGGGCAGGTGGTCCACGGATTTTCTGGATGCGTCAGGTGCATGGATGACACAACGTATCGCCAGCTAGATAGAGATCCCGGGTCTTCGAAAACCGTGTTCATGGGACATCGAAGGTGGCTTCGCGACGATGACCCGTGGAGAAAACGCAAGGATCTATTCGATAGTGAAACCGAACCCCGAGGACGCCCGCGTACGAGGAGCGGCGAGGAAATAGACGAGCTGTTGAAAAATTGGAAAGACTGCCCACTGCCGGGAAAGAAGCAAAAGGCGCTAGAGCCGGGAAAGAAGCGAAAGGCGCCAGAGCCGCTGCTGAAGGTATGGAAAACGAGGTCTGTTTTCTGGGACTTGCCGTACTGGAAGATCCACCGTGTGCCTCACATCCTTGATGTCATGCATATCACGAAGAACGTGTGAGAGAGTCTGCTTGGTACCCTGCTCAACATGCCAGAGAGGACCAAAGATGGGCCGAAAGCAAGGGCAGACTTGAAATCAATGGGCATCAGGCAGGAGCTTCACGCTATATATGATTATGATGATGATGATGATGAGGCGAAGCAGGACACGGAAAGTCGTCGCAAAGGCAAAAAGGCCAAGAAGACCGAAAATGACTACCCTCCCGCGTGCTTCACTCTAAGTCAGGAGGAGATCGAGCAGTTTTTCACCTGCCTCGTAGGAGTAAACCTTCCTTACGGTTACGCGGGGAAGATAAGCAGATACCTAGACCTAGCGAAGCTGAAGTTCAGCGGGATGAAGTCTCACGACTGTCACGTGCTGATGACGCAGATACTTCCAGTTGCAATCCGTGGGATCATGGACGCGCACGTCCGTGAAACGCTATTTGGCCTATGCAACTTTTTCGGCGTCATCTCTCTGAAGTCTGTTGGCGTGAGGCAACTCAGAAGGCTACAGGAAGAGATCGTGGTGATACTATGCGAGCTTGAGATGTACATCCCGCCCGCATTCTTCGACGTTATGGTGCATCTGCTGGTCCATATCGTGGACGATATCATCCAACTCGGGCCGACGTTCCTGCACAGCATGATGCCGCTCGAAAGGATGAATGGTGTCATCAAAGGATACGTTCGCAACATGTCACGTCTAGAGGGAAGCATAGCCAGGGGCTTTCTGACTGAAGAGTGCATCTCCTACTGCACGAATTATCTAGGCATCGAGAACCCCGTTGGTCTGCCCGTCAACAGGCACCTCGGCAGGCTTGCTGGATGGGGTCACCGTGAGGGTCGCCGCGAAATGCATGTCGACTTCGAGGGTCGACTCGCCGACTTTGAAAGAGCAAACCTAGTCGCGCTACAACACATAGACGTGGTCGATCCTTGGGTGGTAGAGCACAAAACCTTTATTAAGAAGACGTACAATGACCGAGGCCAACAGAGGACGGACGGAGATATACTCAAAGAGCACAACTCATGTTTCACGCGTTGGTTCAAGCAGAAGCTTCTGTCGTACCCTTTACATGAGGATTCTTCCGCGGAAGAACAACTCATATTCGCCTTGTCATAGGGCGCTGAGCACAACCTGATGACCTATGAGGCGTACGATATCAACGGCTACACATTCTACACCGAGGCCAAGGACATGAAGAGCGATGGTTATCAGAACTCCGGGGTAACGATGGAATCCTACACCGGTAACGACAAGGACAGATACTACGGAAGGATCGAGGAGATCTGGGAGCTGAGCTACGCTGGAGAGAAGGTCCCGATGTTCCGTGTCAGATGGGCCAAGAGCGTCCTAAAAGAAGACCGGTATTTCACCACCATGGTTATACCCGAAGCCAAATCCAAGACCGCAGGCGCAAACGTCACCGCGAAAAATGAGCCATGGGTGCTGGCTTCCCAAGTGGACCAATGCTTCTTCATTACCGACCCGTCAAAGCCCAGTCGTGTTGTCGTGAGGAGAGGCAAAAGGAAGATCATCGGAATGGATGGAGTAGCCAATGAGCAAGACTTCGACAAGTACGGCGACCCGAGAATCGAACATGACGACGATGATTAAGTAGCAGCATACACCACAAGAAGAAGCAGGACCACCCTACCTAAAGGACGTCCGTTCCACAGAAGAACTCCATTTGCGAAAAAGAAGGGCAAGAAGATTGTGAACAGATAGCTAGCTAAGATCGATTGTATTTAAATCGTAGCCTTCATTTCTCGATTGTATTTCATGGGCACTTTTTGAACTATCGTGAATATTTTTAAATTTCATGGACACTCGATCTCGATCCCCCTCCATATCGATCGCTATCCCACCTCGCCAGATCCGGTCCCCCTCGCCGCCGAGCACCCCCCGGTCCACCGGCCCCCCGCACCCCGCGCACCCTCCCCCGCTCCACCGGCATTACTGTTTGATGATATTTTTAAAAAAATTATTACTGTCTTATAAAAAATATTACTGTTATGATTTAAACAAGTTTGAACATATTTAAACACAAATAAATATCAAAAAGCATTTTAAATGCATAAAAAAAATTGTGGAGCCTGGGAATCGAACCCAGGACCTCCTGGTGTGAGAACTGGCTGCTGACCAGTCGAGCTAGTAGAGGGAGCTTAGCTTTTAGGATGCCTCGGTGTCGACAAACCCTAAATGATGAGACCATGATCTTGTTCTTTGACAATAACCAACTTTTTGACCAAACTTTGTTCCTATTTAGAGAGAAACATGGCCAACAACGATGAGGCCGGGGGTTCGAGCATCAAGCCATTCTGGAAGCTGTCCTAGGAGATGGAGGAACAACCTCACTTGTATGAGGACGCCGCCTTCCCCACCGATCCTGAGACCACTGATGGTACCGTCGAGGATGACCCCACTGATGCCACCACTGATGGTGCCGCCGAGGATGCCACCATTGATGATGGCGGCGCACGCACAGATGGCAGCCAACCGAAGAGGCAACGGAAGGACCTGCGCCCGACCGTGCTCCGCACCCTCAAGGAGGAAGTTACTGAAGTGGACTCCGACGGGAATCCAACGGCGCCCGAACGAATAGTCAAGGGGTACTCGCTTCAGCTCGGGTGCATTCTCCGGAGCACCGTCTCGATCAACACCGAGAACCTGAGGCATCCTGACCGAGGGAATTTGCGCAACCTCCTCTTCACGAAGCTGCACGAACGATACAAGTTCCCCGCTGAATTTGAAAACACAAGCCTCAAAGGGAATAAAGTGAACAATGCTGCCCTCACGAAGATGAGCAAGGCCCTGTCTACTTGGAAAAGCAATGTGAAGAGAATGATCGAGAAAGGTGAGAGTTATGAGAAGATCAAGGAGAAAAATCCTTCGATCACCGAAGATGACTACAACGACTTCAAGATCAATTGCTCGAGCACCGCAAACTCCGGATCAAGTAAGTGGGGGAAAGAAATGCGGTCCCGGCGGTTACAGAGTCGCGGAGCCTATATGGGAGAAGGAGGAGGCGGACCGTGCCGAGCAAGGCCTAACGCCCCTCTTCGATAAATACGGTGACAAGCAGACCAGGAACTTTGTCAGGGCCCGGTACAAGAAGGACCCGAAAACAAAGGAGCTTACCACGGATCCGAAGACCAGGGCGCTTGAGCTTGTTCTGGTAAGGAATACAACCCCTCGTAATTAGCTCCATATGGTTGCATTCTAATTAATGAAGCCAAATTCCTAAATGGTTCACATTCCTTCCGCAGGCGACTGAAAGCAGTAGCGCGGGGTCAACTAAGAGCAACCCTTGGGACACCACTCTAAATAGGGTGTTGAATGTAATGAAGAACAAGGATAAGCTTAGTAAGCCGACGTCAGCTGGCCGTGTGGCCGGCAAAGGCTTGTTGACAAAATGGTCGTCATACTATGACACTGCTGGGCGAAAGGAGAAAAAGACCAGCTCGGAAAGCCAGGCGTGCGAGGTTCAAGAACTCAGGGCACAGGTGGCGCGGATTCCGGAGATTGTCCAAGAGCAAGTGCAACAACAACTCGGAGCGACGATCACCGCCATTGTGCCTACCTTGATCCAGGGGATTAGTGCGTGGATTGCGGGCGGCCAACAGGGGCCGCCCCCGATTCCTAGCTTCACGGGCAGCAACTCGCAGAACGCGATGGCGGGGCCATTGGTGTCTCCGGCGGAGGCGGCACTGGTGTCTCCGACGCCGGCACGGGAGCTTAATGCACCCGGGTGTACGCCGGCCGGCACCTCTGCAGCAAGCGGCCCCTCCGTCAACTGCACGCCCGCCGTTGGCGGTGCCTCGACATTAGCCGAGCTCGACGCCATCATCACGGTAACTAATTAAGCCTCTCTCGGCCGAGGACTTCATCTCCTTGCCTTTGACTGGGCATCCCTAACGCCCTACATGTTTTCGCAGGGCGCCGCCGACGTTCCGTGCACTCTCCTGCACTTCGTGAACAACGAGTTGGTCGATGTCGCCAAGGGCAAAATCGTTCAACCGGGCAACCCCTTGTTCCACGGTACCCAGATGCCACCCAACTTGTATAGGGTTCAACTGGTTCGGGTGCTGCCAGGCTGCGACGAGGTGTTACCTCCGATTCGACCCCTCGGGGCTGACGATGATGACGTGATGAACCTCGGCGCCTGCCTGAGCTGGCCCCTGCTTTGGCCGAAGAGCCAGATTCGTTTGGGGGCAGGGGACACCACCCCAAAGACAACACCGCCAGTCGTGCCGGTGCCAAGTCGGCCCCATGGCAAGACCGCCGCAACGGTGCCGGACATCCCTATGCCACTGGATCCAAACATGCATATGGCACAGGATCAGAACGACGACGACGACGATACATTTGCCAACGTCGATCAGTACTTTGCCGATCATGGGGACGGTGGCGACTTCATGGGGCCTCCTTCTCAAGAACCCAACCCAACAAAAGACGTGTGCGATCTAGCTGGTACCCCGCGGAGAAGCCAAGTTGCAACAGGCGTCGTCTGCAGTTCAGCTCTCAGGAGAGGCCTCCAGCTGCCGACTTCACCGAGCCTCAGATAGGCGAGGTGCCAAATATGATCAGCCCCAAAACACTCAAGAAGGCGGTCTGTGAGCAGAACTCGGTCCCATTACAGGAGATCAAGAAGAAGGCACGCAAAAGAAAGACTAACAAGGGTGCGGGCTAGCCGGCACCGAGTACGATCCGTGCTCAGGACGGGCCACCTTCAACTGCGGATATCTCGAGGAGGGTGCATGTGGCGGGTAGGCCGATGCTACCGAGAAATATGCTCGATGCTGCAACCGGTGCTATGCGGAGTCTGCATGACAGTGTTCTTTCTTTGGAGAAGCGGCGTCTCCGAGAGAAGGATGTGGCATACCCGGTTTTCGCGGCCAAGGTGCCAGAGGGCAAGGGCTTTGTGGATAACTCCATCGGGGGTACGATCGTCCTACGGTTTGATGACATCCACGCTATGTTGAACCTTCATCCGCTGCACTACACCTTCGTTCGGCTATTTTCGCTGAGTATGGAGATGCGGATCATTCGCGACAAGACCCCGGACATCGTGATAGTCGACCCCTTCTACATGTGTGCCAAGATCTTGGGCAGCGTTGGGGACCGGCAAGTCGCGAGTTCTTACCTCGAAGGCGTCATTCTGGCAAACCAAGATAAGGATAACTTCCTCGTGCCTTACTTTCCCGAGTAAGTCCTCCCCTCAACCGCCCCGTAACATATGAATTCTTAGATTTCGATCGTTTTTCTTTTAACATTCCGTGTTTTCTGCAGTGACACACATTGCACGCTCATCCTCCTAAGCCCCAAATATTCCATGGCCACGTATTTCGACCCGGACCGTCAGTCGAACGTAGACTACACAAATGTCAAGAAGGTTCTTGATGATGTTCTCCCCGGCTACGTCAAATCTGGAGGCACCTTCACCAGGCCTATTCATAAGTACGGCAAGCACGTGTTCTCCCACAATACGACGTTCTGATGCGTCAAGCAGCCGCCTGGCGGTCAGAAGGATGCCTACTACGCCATCCATCACATGCGGGCGATCGTGGGGGACCATAATCACCTTCTCCTACCAAATAATCTCAAAGATTGGGCCGCAAGCTTGGGGGCAATCCAGGACGCGGACATCAGACAAGAATTCTTTCACATCCAGTCGGAGTTTGCGGAAATCATCCATCAAGATGTCCTTCGTACCTCGGGGCAGTTCTACCTCAGAAATCAACCGTCCAACAGTGACATCGACACAATCCTACAAATGTAGGCTGACAACGCCCGTTGTTTCATGACTCCCACGATAGACGGCGGCTTCATCCATGCTCCGGTCCCTTGAGTCGAGTCGAAAGCAGTGATGCTGTGTCTAGTTCTGAAACATCGATTGGCTCATGTTGTAATTAAACTTTAATGAACTTGTAGTATGTCTCTTTGGTTTCGAGAGTCGTTCAACTTAGATGTAATCGATGCTATTAATGTCTTGCTTTTCTCTTCTGATCGTTCTGTTGCATACTTATATATTGCTTATGTATTGTCTGTGAATTGGTACTAACGTTTCGTTTGGCTACTGCATAGCGATACCGTGGTATGTCGTGTACAAGGGTAAGGTTCCCGGAGTCTACGACGACTGGGAGGAGTGTCGGAGACAGGTTCACTGATTCAGCGGTAACAGTTACAAAGGGTACGCCACTAGGGCCGAGGCCGAATCTAGATACGACCGCTATCTAGTGGGAGAGGGGAGGGAGCGTTGGAGGAACCGGATGAAGACGAGTTTCATCGTGATGATGCTCATCGTGATGACCGCAGCTCTCTTCTATGTGATGGTAGTTTAGATGATCGATATCGACTTGTAATGTGAAGACAAACTCGCGGTCTCGAGACTTGTTATATAATGTTCTATCTTTGTTCGGTCTTTTCAATTCGGAGACTAATATGATGCATTGTATTCGGAGACTAAAATGATGAATTGTATTTAGAGACTAATCTTCTATTGTATTCGATGAATCTGTTGTTGACGTGTGCTGTCTATATTTTGTCCAATTATACATTTTGTAACCTATGCAAAAAACAGAAAAAAAAACTAATATTCATACTAATGGCGCATCACATCATAGTGCGCCATTAGTATGCCAAAGGATACTAATGGCGCATCACTAAACAGTGCGCCATTAGTATGCCGAAGTTACTAATGGCGCATCCTGTTGTTGTGCGCCATTAGTATGCCAAAGCACCTGGGTATAGATGGCCCCCTGGGAGGCATACTAATGGCGCACTGTTGTATATACTAATGGCGCATCTGGGGTGCGCCATTAGTATACCAGATACTAATGACGCACCAGTGGTGCGCCATTAGTAAAATATACTAATTGCGTGCTACTAATGGCGCACCACTAATGCGCCATTAATGGCCAAATTAGGTGCGCCATTAGTAGGCCTTTTCCTAGTAGTGACTAGTGTGGCTCAGACATTTCATCGAACACCTCATGTGCATAGGAGGTGAGCTAGAGCACCCAAATGCCCTCCCCTCGCCGGCCAGAAAAAACAGAGCACTCTGGAGTGCTCTGCTATGGCGATGGGGTATATATAGGGAACTCATTGGTCCCGGTTGGTGGCACCAACCGTGACTAAAGGCGTTTGGTCCCGGTTGGTGCCACGAACCGGGACCAATGCCCCCTTTAGTCCCGGTTGTTGGCACCAACCGGGACCAAAGGCCTTGTGTTGCCCCGCGTCAAAAGTTTAGTCCCACCTCGCTAGTTGAGAGAGCTCGAGAGTGGTTTATAAGCGCTGCGGCGCCCACACTCTCGAACTCCTCTCAACTGCTTTATTCAGGCCGTGGTGGCCCAGTAGGTGGCACAATTTTTTTCCTCTGTTTTTTTCTCTTTTGCTTTATTTGTTTTGTTTTGTTTCTACTTACAACAAAAACTTATTTATTTTATTTCTAATTACTTATGTATTTTACTTTAATTATTTTATTTTTATTTATTTTACTGCTGCTATTTTATTTATTTTACTGCTGCTATTTTTACTTAATTTATTAAGGTTTATTTATTGTAGTTACTATAGTTTATTTTATTTTATTTTATTAAGGTTTATTTAGTTTTATTTATTTTATTAAGGTTTATTTATTTTATAAATATAAAAAAATGAACATAGCTGCGCTTATAGAGAAAATTCAACCGAAATTCATAATAAATTTCTATGAAATTTACGGTGAATTTAGGTCAAATTCCCTGTATAAGGGCATCTATTTTCACTTTAAGAGAAGCTCAACAAGGCAGAGAGGGACGGCCTTATAAACTGATGTGAGCGCCCTTCGGTTGGCGAGGTGGGACTAAACACTGGCCGCAACTAGGACCAGGCCTTTAGTCCCGGTTTGTGGTAGGAACCGGGTACTAAAGGGTGGTGGGCCAGAAGCGTGGCCCATTGGTCCCGGTTTGTCCCACCAACCGGGACCAAAGGGTCCGGATGAACCGGGACCAATGCCCCCACCAGGCCCGGCAGGCCCCTGGCCACACGAACCGGGACCAATGCTCACATTAGTCCCGGTTCGTGCCTGAACCGGGACTAATGTGAAAACTGTCCTGTGACATAAGCCCTGTTTTCTACTAGTGACTAGGCGAAGATGCCGAAGTGGAGGTGCTAGCCGTAGCTTGCTCGTGGTGGTGCTCGTCTCTCGGTCTCCTCTTGTACTCATGAAGGTTTTCTTGACGGTGCCGCGTGGTACTTGCATCTTGTGGCCGCTCGGAAGACTTGCGACTTGAGCGTCTCGCCCTTGAAGATGACGAAGAGGAAGAAGGCTTGTACTTGGCCCACACGTGTCAGATGTCATCCAATTGTGCATCCAACTTGTTGTCGATGTAGTCCATTGTCCATGCTTCGCGTTGGTGAATGTCGATGGTGAGTCGCTTAATGCCTCGCATTGCTCGTTGTAGTCCGAAGATGGGCGGGTTGGTGATGTAGTTGTTCACGCCGTCGTTGTCATGGAAGACCGGAGATGAATTGCCTTGCCTATCCATCACAAGACTCGAGCAAATGTGAGTGGAAGAAAGGAAAGAACTAGACCAAATATACCTTTCCAATGTTGAAGATGGATCAATGATCACTCAATAATGTATCAAGGAAATAGCACAATTGGTACCGGATCTTGTCAATTCTCACACCTACACAAGTAAGGCTTATGGTGGAGATTGGTGAGGATAGTGGCACAAAAATTTGATGCAAAATGTTAGCAAGAGACAATAATATTGGAAAAGATTCACAAATTCGCAAGAGAAACAAGTAGACCAATAGCAATATGTGGTACACGGAAACACACACACAGATAGATAAATGAGGTCGTGCAACCAAGGTATTGAAGGAAATATGCCCTAGAGGCAATAATAAAGTTATTATTTATTTCTTTATATCATGATAAATGTTTATTATTCATGCTAGAATTGTATTAACCGGAAATATAATACATGTGTGAATACATAGACAAACATAGTGTCACTAGTATGCCTCTACTTGACTAGCTCGTTGATCAAAGATGGTTATGTTTCCTAGCCATAGACATGAGTTGTCATTTGATAAACAGGATCATATCATTAGGAGAATGATGTGATTGACTTGACCCATTCCGTGAGCTTAGCACTCGATCGTTTAGTATGTTGCTATTGCTTTCTTCATGAATTATACATGTTCCTATGACTATGAGATTATGCAAGTCCCCTTTACCGGAGGAACACTTTGTGTGCTACCAAACGTCACAACGTAACTGGGTAATTATAAAGGTGCTCTATAGGTGTCTCCGAAGGTACTTGTTGGGTTGGCGTATTTCGAGATTAGGATTTGTCACTCCGATTGTTGGAGAGGTATCTCTGGGCCCACTTGCTAATACACATCACTTAGAGCCTTGCAAGCATAGCAACTAATGAGTTAGTTGCGGGATGATGTATTACGGAACGAGTAAAGAGACTTGCCGGTAACGAGATTGAACTAGGTATTGAGATACCAACGATCGAATCTCGGGCAAGTAACATACCGATGACAAAGGGAACAACGTATGTTGTTATGCGGTTTGACCGATAAAGATCTTTGTAGAATATTGGGAGCCAATATGAGCATCCAGGTTCCGCTATTGGTTATTGACCGGAGACGTGTCTCGGTCATGTCTACATAGTTCTCGAACCCGTAGGGTCCGCACGCTTAAAGTTAGATGACGGTTATATTATGAGTTTATGTGTTTTGATGTCCCGAAGGAGTTCGGAGTCCCGGATGAGATCAGGGACATAACGAGGAGTCTCGAAATGGTCGAGACGTAAAGATCGATATATTGGACGACTATATTCAGACATCGAAAAGGTTCCGAGTGATTCGGGTATTTATGGGAGTGCCGGAGAGTTACGGGAATTCGTCGGGGAGAAGTATTATGCCTTATTGGGCCATACGGAAATAGAGGAGAGAGGCCAAAAGGAAGGAGGCGCGCACCCCCCACCCCTCTGGACCGAATTGGACAAGGGGTGCAGCCCCCTTTTCCTTCTCCCACTCCCCCTCTTTCCTTCTCTCCTACTCCAACAAGGAAAGGAGGAGTCCTACTCCTGGTGGGAGTAGGACTCCCCCCTTGGCGCGCCCTTCTCCTTCGCCGGCCGCCTCCCCCCTTGCTCCTTTATATACGGGGGTAGGGGCACCCCATAGACACAACAATTGATCTCTTGGATCCCTTAGCCGTTTGTGGCGTCCCCCTCCACCATAATCCACCTCAATAATATCGAAGCAGTGCTTAGGCAAAGCCCTGCGTCGGTAGTACATCATCATCGTCACCATGCCATCGTGCTGACGGAACTCTCCCTCAAAGCTCGGTTGGATCGGAGTTCGAGGGACGTCATCGAGTTGAACGTGTGCAGAACTCGGAGGTGCCGTGCGTTCGGTACTTGATCGGTCGGATCGTGAAGATGTACGACTACATCAACCGCGTTGTGCTAACGCTTCCGCTTTCGGTCTACGAGGGTATGTGGACAACATGTTGGGGAACGTAGCAGAAATTCAAAATTTTCTACGCATCACCAAGATCAATCTATGGAGTAATCTAGCAACGAGGGGAAGGGGAGTGCATCTACATACCCTTGTAGATCGTGATGAGGAAGCGTTGCAAGAACACGGATGAAGGAGTCATACTCGTAGCGATTCAGATCGCGGTTGATTCCGATCTAAGCGCCGAACCACGGCGCCTCCGCGTTCAACACACGTGCAGCCCGGTGACGTCTCCCACGCCTTGATCCAGCAAGGAGAGAGGGAGAGGTTGGGGAAGACTCCGTCCAGCAGCAGCACGACGGCGTGGTGGTGTTGGAGGAGCGTGGCAATCCTGCAGGGCTTCGCCAAGCACCGCGGGAGAGGAGGAGGGAGAGGGGTAGGGCTGCGCCAAGAGAGAGATTTTCTCATGTGTATGGCAGCCCCAAAACCCCCACTATATATAGGGGAGGGGGAGGGGCTGCACCCCCAACTAGGGTTTTCCCCCCCAAGGGGTGCGGCCAGCCCTACATCCATCTAGGGGGGCGGCCAAGGGGGGAGAGAGGGGGGCGCACCACTAGGTGGGCCTTAGGCCCATCTGAGCCTAGGGTTTCCCCCTTCCCCCCCTTCCTGCGCCCTGGGCCCCTTGTGGGAGGCGCACCAGCCCACCTAGGGGCTGGTTCCTTCCCACACTTGGCCCACGCAGCCCTCTGGGGCCGGTGGCCCCACCTTGTGGACCCCCGGGACCCTCCCGGTGGTCCCGGTACGTTACCGATAGCACCCGAAACTTTTCCGGTGACCAAAACAGGACTTCCCATATATAAATCTTTATCTCCGGACCATTCCGGAACTCCTCGTGACGTCCGGGATCTCATCCGGGACTCCGAACAACATTCAGTAACCACGTATATCTATTCCCTATAATCCTAGCGTCATCGAACCTTAAGTGTGTAGACCCTACGGGTTCGGGAACCATGCAGACATGACCGAGACGTTCACCGGCCAATAACCAACAGCGGGATCTGGATGACCATGTTGGCTCCCACATGTTCCACGATGATCTCATAGGATGAACCACGATGTCGGGGATTCAATCAATCCCGTATACAATTCCCTTTGTCTACCGGTATAGTACTTGCCCGAGATTCGATCGTCGGTATCCCGATACCTTGTTCAATCTCGTTACCGGCAAGTCTCTTTACTCGTTCCGTAACACATCATCCCGTGATCAACTCCTTGGTCACATTGTGCACATTATGATGATGTCCTACCGAGTGGGCCCAGAGATACCTCTCTGTTTACACGGAGTGACAAATCCCAGTCTCGATTCGTGCCAACCCAACAGACACTTTCGGAGAGACCTGTAGTGCACCTTTATAGCCACCCAGTTACGTTGTGACGTTTGGTACACCCAAAGCATTCCTACGGTATCCGAGAGTAGCACAATCTCATGGTCTAAGGAAATGATACTTGACATTAGAAAAGCTCTTAGCAAACGAACTACACGATCTTGTGCTAGGCTTAGGATTGTGTCTTTTCCATCACATCATTCTCCTAATGATGTGATCCCGTAATCAATGACATCCAATGCCCATGGTCAGGAAACCGTAACCATCTATTGATCAACGAGCTAGTCAACTAGAGGCTTACTAGGGACATGGTGTTGTCTATGTATCCACACATGTATCTGAGTTTCCTATCAATACAATTCTAGCGTGGACAATAAACGATTATCATGAACAAGGAAATATAATAATAACCAATTTATTATTGCCTCTAGGGCATATTTCCAACAGTCTCCCACTTGCACTAGAGTCAATAATCTAGTTCACATCACCATGTGATTAATACTCACAGGCCACATCACCATGTGACCAACATCCAAAGAGTTTACTAGAGTCAACAATCTAGTTCACATCACTATGTGATTAACACTCAATGAGTTCTGGTTTGATCATGTTATGCTTGTGAGAGAGGTTATTAGTCAACGGGTCTGAACCTTTCAGATCCGGCCGTGTGTGCTTTACGAATATCTATGTCATCTTGTGGATGCTACCACGCGCTACTTGGAGCCATTTCAAATAACCGCTCTACTATACGAATCCGGTTTACTACTCAGAGTCATCCGGATTAGTGTCAAAGTTCGCATCGACGTAACCCTTTACGACGAACTCCTTTTCACCTCCATAATCGAGAAAATTCCTTAGTCCACTAGATACTAAGGATAAGTTCGACCGCTGTCATGTGATCCATTCCCGGATCACTATTGTACCCCTTGACCAACTCATGGCAAGGCACACTTCATGTGCGGTACACAGCATAGCATACTGTAGAGCCTACGTCTAAAGCATAGGGGACGACCTTCGTCCTTTCTCTCTCTTCTGCTGTGGTCAGGTCTTGAGTCTTACTCAATACTCACACCTTGTAACACAGCCAAGAACTCCTTCTTTGCTGATCTATTTTGAACTCTTTCAAAATCATGTCAAGGTGTGCGTTCTTTGAAAGTATCATCAGGCGTCTTGATCTATCTCTATAGATCTTGATGCCCAATATGTAAGCAGCTTTATCCAGGTCTTCCTTTGAAAAACTCCTTTCAAACAACCCTTCATGCTTTCCAGAAATTTTACATCATTTCGGATCAACAATATGTCATTCACATATACTTATCAGAAATGTTGTAGCGCTCCCACTCACTTTATTGTAAATACAAGTTTCTAACAAACTTTGTATAAACCCAAAACTTTGATCACTCCATCAAAGCGTATATTCTGACTCCGAGATGCTTGCTCTAGTCCATGGAAGGATCGCTGGAGCTAGCATACCTTTTAGCATCCTTAGGATCGACAAAACCTTTCTGATTGTATCACATACAACCTTTCCTTACGAAAACTGGTAAGGAAACTTGTTTTGACATCCATCTGCCAGATTTCATAAATGCAGCTAATGCTAACATGATGCCGATGGACTTAAGCATTGCTACGGATGAGAAAATCTCATCGTAGTCAACTCCTTGAACTTGTGAAAATACTCTTTGCGACAAGTTGAGCTTCATAGACGGTAACATTACCGTCCATGTCCATCTTCTTCTTAAAGATCCATTTATCTCAATGGCTTGCCGATCATCGGGCAAGTTCACCAAAGTCCATGCTTTGTTCTGATACATGGATCCTATCTCGGATTTCATGGCTTCTAACCATTTGTCGGAATATGGGCCCACCATCGCTTCTCCATAGCTCGTAGGTTCAGTATTGTCTAACAACATGATATCTAAGACAGGATCACGTACCACTCTGAAGTAGCACGCATCCTCGCCGTCCTACGAGGTTTGGTAGTGACTTGATCCGAAGTTTCATGATCACTATCATAAGCTTCCACTTCAATTGGTGTAGGTGCCACGGGAACAACTTCCTGTGCCCTGCTACACACTAGTTGAAGTGACGGTTCAATAACCTTATCAAGTCTCCACCATCCTCCACTCAATTCATTCGAGAGAAACTTTTCCTCGAGAAAGGACTCGTTTCTAGAAGCAATTACTTTTGCTTCCAGATCTGAAATAGGAGGTATACCCAACTGTTCTGGGTATTCTATGACGATGCATTTATCCGCTTTGGGTTCGAGCTTATCAGCCTGAAACCTTTTCACATAAGCATCGCAGACCCAAATTTTCAAGAAACGACAACTTAGGTTCCTCTAAACGGTGTCGTCTCATCGGAATTGCGTGGTGCCCCCTTTTAAAGTGAATGCGGTTATCTCTAATGCCTAACCCATAAACGATAGTGGTAATTCGATAAGAGACATCATGGTATGCACCATATCCAATAGGGTGCAGTTATGATGTTCGGACACACCATTACACTGTGGTGTTCTAGGCGGTATTAATTGTGAAACACTTTCCACAATGTCTTAATTGTGTGCCAAACTCGTAACTCAGATATCTCTATGATCATATCATAGACATTTTATCCTCTTGTCACGACGATCTTCAACTTCACTCAGAAATTACTTGAACCTTTCAATAATTCAGACTTGTGTTTCATCAAGTAAATATTCTCAGCATCTACTCAGATCATCTGTGAAGTAAGAACATATCGATATCCACTGGTGCCTCAGCACTCATTGGACTGCACACATCAAATGTATTACTTCCAACAAGTTGCTCTCTTGTTCCATCTTACTGAAAACGAGGCCTTTCAGTCATCTTGCCCATGTGGTATGATTTGCATGTCTCAAGTGATTCAAAATCAAGTGAGTCCAAACGATCCATCTGCATGGAGTTTCTTCATGCATATATACCAATAGACATGGTTCGCATGTCTCAATCTTTTCAAAAACGAGTGAGTCCAAAGATCCATCTACATGGAGCTTCTTCATGCATTCTATACCAATATGACTCAAGTGGTAGTGCCACAAGTATGTGGTACTATCATTACTATCTTATATCTTTTGGCACGAACATGTGTATCACTGCGATCGAGATTCATTTTAGGTGCAAGACCATTGAAGGTATTATTCAAATAAACAGAGTAACCATTATTCTCCTCAAATGAATAACCGTATTGTGATAAACATAATCCAATCATGTTTATGCTCAACGCAAACACCAAATAACAATTATTTAGGTTTAACACCAATCTCGATGGTAGAGGGAGCATGTGACGCTTGATCACATCAACCTTGGAAACACTTCCAACACATATTGTCACCTCACCTTTAGCTAGTCTCTGTTTATTCCGCAGCTTTTATTTCGAGTTACTAACACTTAGCAACCGAACCGATATGTAATACCCTGGTGCTACTAGGAGTACTAGTAAAGTACACATTCATATAATGTATATCCAATATACTTCTGTTGACCTTGCCTACCTTCTCATCTACCAAGTATCTAGGGTAGTTCTGCTTAAGTGACCGTTCCCCTCATTACAGAAGCACTTAGTCTCGGGTTTGGGTTCAACCTTGGGATTCTTCACTAGAGCAGCAAATGATTTGCTGTTTCATGAAGTATCCCTTTTGCCCTTGCCCTTCTAGAAACTAGTGGTTTTACTAACCATCAACAATTGATGCTCCTTCTTGATTTCTACTTTCACGGTGTCAAACATCGCGAGTTGCTCAAGGATCATCATGTCTATCCCTGATATGTTATAGTTCATCACGAAGCTCTAATAGCTTGGTGGCAGTGACTATGGAGAACCATCACTATCTCATCTGGAAGATTAACTCCCACTCGATTCAAGCGATTGTGGTACTCAGACAATCTGAGCACATGCTCAACGATTGAGCATTCTCCCTTAGTTTGCAGGCTTAAGAAACTTTTCAGAGGTCTCATACCTCTTGACGTGGGCATTAGTCTGAAATCCCAATTTCAGTCTTCGGAACATCTCACATGTTCTGCGACGTTTCAAAAACGTCTTTGGTGCCACAATTCTAAACCGTTAGCATCACACACTGAACTATCACGTAGTCATCAAAACGTGTATGTCAGATGTTTCGCAACATCTACAGACGACGTTGAGGTTCAGCACACCGAGTGGTTCATTAAGGACATAAGCCTTCTGTGCAGCAATGAGGACAATCCTCAGTTTACGGACCCAGTCCGCATAATTGCTACTATCAACTTTCAACTAAATTTTTCTCTAGGAACATATCTTAAACAGTAGAACTAAAGCGTAAGCTATGACATAATTTGCAAAGACCTTTTGACTATGTTCATGATAATTAAGTTCATCTGATTATTTAATGAACTCCCACTCAGATAGACATCCCTCTAGTCATCTAAGTGATACATGATCCGAGTCAAACTAGGCCGTGTCCGATCATCACGTGAGACGGACTAGTCATCATCGGTGAACATCTCCATGTTGATCGCATCTACTATACGACTCATGTTCGACCTTTCGATCTCTTGTGTTCCGAGGCCATGTCTGTACATGCTAGGCTCGTCAAGTCAACCTAAGTGTTTCGCATGTGTTCCGAGGCCATGTCTGTACATGCTAGGCTCGTCAACACCCGTTGTATTCGAACGTTAGAATCTATCACACCCGATCATCACGTGGTGCTTCGAAACAACGAACCTTCGCAACGGTGCACAGTTAGGGGGAACACGTCTCTTGAAATTTTAGTGAGGGATCATCTTATTTATGCTACCGTCGTTCTAAACAAATAAGATGTAAACATGACAAACATCACATGCAAATCATAAAGTGACGTGATATGGCCAATATCACCTTCATCACTGGCATGACACCATGATCAACATCATCGTGTCTTCATGAAGTGGTCTCGCCAACTATTACTTCTACTACTATGGCTAACGGTTAGCAATAAAGTAAAGTAATTACATGGCGTTAATCATTGACACGCAGGTCATACAATAAATTAAGACAATCCCTATGGCTCCTGTCGGTTGTCATACTCATCGACATGCAAGTCGTGATTCCTATTACGAGAACATGATCAATCTCATACATCACATATATCATTCATCACATCCTTTTGGCCATATCACATCACATAGCATACCCTGCAAAAACAAGTTAGACGTCCTCTAATTGTTGTTGCATGTTTTACGTGGCTGCTATGGGTTTCTAGCAAGAACGTTTCTTACCTACGCAAAAACCACAACGTGATATGCCAATTTCTATTTACCCTTCATAAGGACCCTTTTCATCGAATCCGATCCGACTAAAGTGGGAGAGACAGACACCCGCTAGCCACCTTATGCAACTAGTGCATGTCAGTCGGTGGAACCTGTCTCACGTAAGTGTACGTGTAAGGTCGGTCCGGGCCGCTTCATCCCACGATGCCGCCGAATCAAGATAAGACTAGTAACGACAAGTAAATTGACAACATCGACGACCACAACTACTTTGTGTTCTACTCGTGCATAGAAACTATGCATAGACCTAGCTCATGATGCCACTGTTGGGGAACGTAGCAGAAATTCAAAATTTTCTACGCATCACCAAGATCAATCTATGGAGTAATCTAGCAACGAGGGGAAGGGGAGTGCATGTACATACCCATGTAGATCGCAATGCGGAAGCGTTGCAAGAACGCGGATGAAGGAGTCGTACTCGTAGTGATTCAGATCGCGGTTGATTCCGATCTAAGCGCCAAATCACGGCGCCTCCGCGTTCAACACACGTGCAGCCCGGTGACGTCTCCCACTCCTTGATCCAGCAATGAGAGAGGGAGAGGTTGGCGAAGACTCTGTCCAGCAGCAGCACGGCGGCGTGGTGGTGTTGGAGGAGTGTGGCAATCCTGCAGTGCTTCGCCAAGCACCGCGGGAGAGGAGGAGGGAGAGGGGTAGGGCTGCGCCAAGAGAGAGATTTTCTCATGTGTATGGCAGCCCCAAAACCCCCACTATATATAGGGGAGGGGGAGGGGCTGCACCCCCATCTAGGTTCCCCCCCCCCCCCAAGGGGTGCGGCCAGCCCTAGATCCATCTAGGGGGGCGGCCAAGGGGGGAGAGAGGGGGGCGCTGTTGGAAATATGCCCTAGAGGCAATAATAAATGGTTATTATTATATTTCTTTGTTCATGGTAATTGTCTATTGTTCATGCTATAATTGTATTGTCCGGAAATCATAATACATGTGTGAATACATAGACCACAACGTGTCCCTAGTAAGCCTCTAGTTGACTAGCTCGTTGATCAAAAGATAGTCATGGTTTCCTGACTATGGACATTAGATGTCCTTGATAACGGGATCACATCATTAGGAGAATGATGTGATGGACAAGACCCAATCCTAAGCATAGCATAAAAGATCGTGTAGTTTCGTTTGCTAGAGCTTTTCCAATGTCAAGTATCTTTTCCTTAGACCATGAGATCGTGCAACTCCCGGATACCGTAGGAGTGCTTTGGGTGTGCCAAACGTCACAACGTAACTGGGTGACTATAAAGGTGCACTACGGGTATCTCCGAAAGTGTCTGTTGGGTTGGCACGGATCGAGACTGGGATTTGTCACTCCGTGTGACGGAGAGGTATCTCTGGGCCCACTCGGTAATGCATCATCATAATGAGCTCAATGTGACTAAGGCGTTAGTCACGGGATCATGCATTGCGGTACGAGTAAAGAGACTTGCCGGTAACGAGATTGAACAAGGTATTGGGATACCGACGATCGAATCTCGGGCAAGTAACATACCGATTGACAAAGGGAATTGTATACGGGATTGATTGAATCCTCGACATCGTGGTTCATCCGATGAGATCATCGTGGAACATGTGGGAGCCAACATGGGTATCCAGATCCCGCTGTTGGTTATTGACCGGAGAGGCGTCTCGGTCATGTCTGCATGTCTCCCGAACCCGTAGGGTCTACACACTTAAGGTTCGGTGACGCTAGGGTTGTAGAGATATGTGTATGCGGAAACCCGAAAGTTGTTCGGAGTCCCGGATGAGATCCCGGACGTCACGAGAGGTTCCGGAATGGTCCGGAGGTGAAGAATTATATATAGGAAGTCATGTTTCGGCCACTGGGAAAGTTTCAGGGGTTACCGGTATTGTACCGGGAGCACCGGAAGGGTCCCGGGGGTCCACCGGGTGGGGCCACCTATCCCGGAGGGCCCCGTGGGCTGAAGTGGGAAGGGAACCAGCCCCTAGTGGGCTGGGCGCCCCCCCATGGGCCTCCCCCCATGCGCCTAGGGTTGCAAACCCTAGGGTGGGGGGGCTTCCCACTTGCCTTGGGGGGCAAGGCACCCCCCTTGGCCGCCGCCCCCCACCCTAGATGGGTTTTGGCCTGCGCCACCCCCTCCCAGGGGCCTATATAAAGGGGGGAGGGCAGCAAGGACACAGCCTTGGGCGCCTCCCTCCTCCCCTGCAACACCTCTCCCTCTCACAGAAGCTTGGCGAAGCCCTGCCGAGACCCGCTACATCCACCACCACGCCGTCGTGCTGCTGGATCTCCATCAACCTCTCCTTCCCTTTTGCTGGATCAAGAAGGAGGAGACATCGCTGCACCGTACGTGTGTTGAACGCGGAGGTGCCGTCCGTTCGGCACTCGGTCATCGGTGATTTGGATCACGGCGAGTACGACTCCGTCATCCACGTTCATTGGAACGCTTCCGCTCGCGATCTACAAGGGTATGTACATGCACTCCTTTCCCCTCGTTGCTAGTATACTCCATAGATGCATCTTGGTGAGCATAGGAAAATTTTGAAATTATGCTACGATTCCCAATAGTTGCATCATGAGCCAGGCCTATGCGTAGTTTCTATGCACGAGTAGAACACAAAGCAGTTGTGGGCGTTGATGTTGCCAATTCTTCTTGCCGCTACTAGTCTTTTCTTGTTTCGGCGGTATTGTAGGATGAAGCGGCCCGGACCGACCTTACACGTACGCTTACGTGAGACAGGTTCCACCGATTGACATGCACTAGTTGCATAAGGTGGCTAGCGGGTGTCTGTCTCTCCTACTTTAGTCGGAACGGATTCGATGAAAAGGGTCCTTATGAAGGGTAAATAGAAATTGGCAAATCACGTTGTGGTCATACGTAGGTAAGAAACGTTCTTGCTAGAAACCTACAAACCACGTAAAAACTTGCAACAACAATTAGAGGACGTCTAACTTGTTTTTGCAGCATGTGTTATGTGATGTGATATGGCCAGAAGATGTGATGAATGATATATGTGATGTATGAGATTGATCATATTCTTGTAATAGGAATCACGACTTGCATGTCGATGAGTATGACAACCGGCAGGAGCCATAGGAGTTGTCTTTATTATTTTGCATGACCTGCGTGTCATTGAATAACGCCATGTAAATTACTTTACTTTGTTGCTAAACGCGTTAGCCATAGAAGTAGAAGTAATCGTTGGCGTGACGACTTCATGAAGACACAATGATGGAGATCATGATGATGGAGATCATGGTGTCATGCCGGTGACGAAGATGATCATGGTGCCCCGAAGATGGAGATCAAAGGAGCATAATGATATTGGCCATATCATGTCACTATTTGATTGCATGTGATGTTTATCATGTTTTTGCATCTTATTTGCTTAGAACGACGGTAGTAAGTAAGATGATCCCTTATGATAATTTCAAGAAAGTGTTCACCCTAACTGTGCACCGTTGCGAAGGTTCGTTGTTTCGAAGCACCACGTGATGATCGGGTGTGATAGATTCTAACGTTCGAATACAACGGGTGTTGACGAGCCTAGCATGTACAGACATGGCCTCGGAACACACGCAATACACTTAGGTTGACTTGACGAGCCTAGCATGTACAGACATGGCCTCGGAACACGGAGGACCGAAAGGTCGAGCATGAGTCGTATAGAAGATACGATCAACATGGAGATGTTCACCGATCTTGACTAGTCCGTCTCACGTGATGATCGGACACGGCCTAGTTAACTCGGATCATGTTTCACTTAGATGACTAGAGGGATGTCTATCTGAGTGGGAGTTCATTAAATAATTTGATTAGATGAACTTAATTATCATGAACTTAGTCTAAAATCTTTACACTATGTCTTGTAGATCAAATGGCCAACGTTGTCCTCAATTTCAACGCGTTCCTAGAGAAAACCAAGCTGAAAGATGATGGCAGCAACTATACGGACTGGGTCCGGAACCTGAGGATCATCCTCATAGTAGCCAAGAAAGATTATGTCTTAGAAGCACCGCTAGGTGAAGCACCAATCCCACAGAACCAAGACGTTATGAACGCTTGGCAGCAGCGTGCTGATGATTACTCCCTCGTTCAGTGCGGCATGCTTTACAGCCTAGAACCGGGTCTCCAAAAGCGTTTTGAGAAACATGGAGCATATGAGATGTTCGAGGAGCTGAAATTGGTTTTTCAAGCTCATGCCCGGGTCGAGAGATATGAAGTCTCCGACAAGTTCTTCAGCTGTAAAATGGAGGAAAATAGTTCTGTAAGTGAGCACATACTCAGAATGTCTGGGTTGCACAACCGCTTGACTCAGCTGGGAGTTAATCTCCCGGATGACGCGGTCATTGACAGAATCCTCCAGTCGCTTCCACCAAGCTTCAAGAGCTTTGTGATGAACTACAATATGCAGGGGATGGAAAAGACCATTCCAGAGGTATATTCGATGCTGAAATCAGCGGAGGTGGAAATCAGAAAAGAACATCAAGTGTTGATGGTGAATAAAACCACTTAGTTCAAGAAGGGAAAGGGTAAGAAGAACTTCAAGAAGGACGGCAAGGGAGTTGCCGCGCCCGGTAAGCCAGTTACTGGGAAGAAGTCGAAGAATGGACCCAAGCCTGAAACTGAGTGCTTTTATTGCAAGGGAAGTGGTCACCAGAAGCGGAACTGCCCCAAATACTTAGCGGACAAGAAGAAGGTAGGCAACACCATATGTGATATACATGTAATTGATGTGTACCTTACCAGTACTCGTAGTAGCTCCTGGGTATTTGATACCGGTGCGGTTGCTCATATTTGTAACTCAAAACAGGAACTACTGAATAAACGGAGACTGGCAAAGGACGAGGTGACGATGCGCGTCGGGAATGGTTCCAAGGTCGATGTGATCACCGTCGGCATGCTACCTCTGCATCTACCCACGGGATTAGTTTTAAACCTCAATAATTGTTATTTAGTGCCAGCTTTGAGCATGAACATTGTATCTGGATCTCGTTTAATTCGAGATGGCTACTCATTTAAATCCAAGAATAATGGTTGTTCTATTTATTTGAGAGATATGTTTTATGGTCATGCCCCGCTGGTCAATGGTTTATTCTTGATGAATCTCGAACGTGATGTTACACATGTTCATAGTGTGAATACCAAAAGATGTAAAGTTGATAACGATAGTCCCACATATCTGTGGCACTGCCGCCTTGGTCACATTGGTGTCAAGCGCATGAAGAAGCTCCATGCAGATGGACTTTTGGAGTCTCTTGATTACGAATCATTTGACACGTGCGAACCATGCCTCATGGGTAAGATGACCAAGACTCCGTTCTCCGGAACAATGGAGCGAGCAACCAACTTATTGGAAATCATACATACCGATGTGTGCGGTCCAATGAGTGTTGAGGCTCGCGGAGGATATCGTTATGTTCTCACTCTCACTGATGATTTAAGTAGATATGGGTATGTCTACCTAATGAAACACAAGTCTGAAACCTTTGAAAAGTTCAAGGAATTTCAGAGTGAAGTTGAGAATCAACGTGACAGAAAAATAAAATTCTTACGATCAGATCGTGGTGGAGAATATTTAAGTCACGAATTTGGTACACACTTAAGGAAATGTGGAATAGTTTCACAACTCACGCCGCCTGGAACACCTCAGAGAAATGGTGTGTCCGAACGTCGTAATCGCACTCTATTGGATATGGTGCGATCTATGATGTCTCTTACCGATTTACCGCTCTCATTTTGGGGCTATGCTTTAGAGACTGCCGCATTCACTTTAAATAGGGCTCCGTCGAAATCCGTTGAGACGACACCGTATGAATTATGGTTTGGGAAGAAACCTAAGCTGTCGTTTCTAAAAGTTTGGGGATGCGATGCTTATGTCAAGAAACTTCAACCTGAAAAGCTCGAACCCAAGTCGGAGAAATGCGTCTTCATAGGATACCCTAAGGAAACTATTGGGTATACCTTCTACCTCAGATCCGAAGGCAAGATCTTCGTTGCCAAGAACGGGTCCTTTCTGGAGAAGGAGTTTCTCTCGAAAGAATTGAGTGGGAGGAAAGTGGAACTTGATGAGGTGATAGTCACCCCTTCCGTGCCGGAAAGTAGCGCAGCGCGGGAAAATGTTCCTGTGGTGCCTACACCGACTGGGGAGGAAGTTAATGATGATGATCATGAAGCTTCGGATCAAGTTACTGAACTTCGTAGGTCCACAAGGACACGTTCCGCACCAGAGTGGTACGGCAACCCTGTCCTGGAAATCATGTTGTTAGACAACGGTGAACCTTCGAACTATGAAGAAGCGATGGCGGGCCCGGATTCCGACAAATGGCTAGAAGCCATGAAATCCGAGATAGGACTTTGACTGACTTGCCCGATGATCGGCGAGCCATAGAAAATAAATGGATCTTTAAGAAGAAGACGGACGCGGATGGTAATGTGACCATCTACAAAGCTCGACTTGTCGCTAAGGGTTATCGACAAGTTCAAGGGGTTGACTACGATGAGACTTTCTCACCCGTAGCGAAGCTGAAGTCCGTCCGAATCATGTTAGCAATTGCCGCATACTATGATTATGAGATATGGCAGATGGATGTCAAAACGGCATTACTTAACGGCTTCCTTAAGGAAGAGTTGTATATGATGCAGCCGGAAGGTTTTGTCGATCCTAAGAATGCTAACAAAGTATGCAAGCTCCAGCGCTCAATCTATGGGCTGGTGCAAGCATCTCGGAGTTGGAACATTCGCTTTGATGAGATGATCAAAGCGTTTGGGTTTACACAGACTTATGGAGAAGCCTGTGTTTACAAGAAAGTGAGTGGGAGCTCTGTAGCATTTCTCATATTATATGTGGATGACATACTATTGATGGGAAATGATATAGAATTCTTGGAAAGTATAAAGGCCTATTTGAATAAGTGTTTTTCAATGAAGGACCTTGGAGAAGCTGCTTATATATTAGGCATCAAGATCTATAGAGATAGATCAAGACGCCTCATTGGTCTTTCACAGAGTACATACCTTGACAAGATATTGAAGAAGTTCAATATGGATCAGTCCAAGAAGGGGTTCTTGCCTGTATTGCAAGGTGTGCAATTGAGCACGGCTCAATGCCCGACCACGGCAGAAGATAGAGAAAAGATGAGTGTCATCCCCTATGCCTCGGCCATAGGGTCTATTATGTATGCCATGCTGTGTACCAGACCTGATGTAAACCTTGCCGTGAGTTTGGTAGGAAGGTACCAAAGTAATCCCGGCATGGAACACTGGACAGCGGTCAAGAATATCCTGAAGTACCTGAAGAGGACTAAGGATATGTTTCTCGTTTATGGAGGTGACGAAGAGCTCGTCGTAAAGGGTTACGTCGACGCTAGCTTCGACACAGATCTGGATGACTCGAAGTCACAAACCGGATACGTGTATATTTTGAATGGAGGAGCAGTAAGCTGGTGCAGTTGCAAGCAAAGCGTCGTGGCGGGATCTACATGTGAAGCGGAGTACATGGCGGCCTCAGAGGCAGCACAGGAAGCAGTCTGGATGAAGGAGTTCATTACTGACCTAGGGGTGATTCCCAATGCGTCGGGCCCGATGACTCTCTTCTGTGACAACACTGGAGCTATTGCCCTTGCGAAGGAGCCCAGATTTCACAGGAAGACCAGGCATATCAAGCGTCGCTTCAACTCCATTCGTGAAAGTGTTCAAAATGGATACATAGATATTTGTAAAGTACATACAGACCTGAATGTAGCAGATCCGTTGACTAAACCTCTCCCTAGAACAAAACACGATCAACACCAGGACGCAATGGGTGTTCGATTCATCACAACATAACTAGATTATTGACTCTAGTGCAAGTGGGAGACTGTTGGAAATATGCCCTAGAGGCAATAATAAATGGTTATTATTATATTTATTTGTTCATGGTAATTGTCTATTGTTCATGCTATAATTGTATTGTCCGGAAATCATAATACACGTGTGAATACATAGACCACAACGTGTCCCTAGTAAGCCTCTAGTTGACTAGCTCGTTGATCAAAAGATAGTCATGGTTTCCTGACTATGGACATTGGATGTCATGGATAACGGGATCACATCATTAGGAGAATGATGTGATGGACAACACCCAATCCTAAGCATAGCATAAAAGATCGTGTAGTTTCGTTTGCTAGAGCTTTTCCAATGTCAAGTATCTTTTCCTTAGACCATGAGATCGTGCAACTCCCGGATACCGTAGGAGTGCTTTGGGTGTGCCAAACGTCACAACGTAACTGGGTGACTATAAAGGTGCACTACGGGTATCTCCGAAAGTGTCTGTTGGGTTGGCACGGATCGAGACTGGGATTTGTCACTCCGTGTGACGGAGAGGTATCTCTGGGCCCACTCGGTAATGCATCATCATAATGAGCTCTATGTGACTAAGGCGTTAGTCACGGGATCATGCATTGCGGTACGAGTAAAGAGACTTGCCGGTAACGAGATTGAACAAGGTATTCGGATACCGACGATCGAATCTCGGGCAAGTAACATACCGATTGACAAAGGGAATTGTATACGGGATTGATTGAATCCTCGACATCGTGGTTCATCCGATGAGATCATCGTGGAACATGTGGGAGCCAACATGGGTATCCAGATCCCGCTGTTGGTTATTGACCGGAGAGGCGTCTCGGTCATGTCTGCATGTCTCCCGAACCCGTAGGGTCTACACACTTAAGGTTCGGTGACGCTAGGGTTGTAGAGATATGTGTATGCGGAAACCTGAAAGTTGTTCGGAGTCCCGGATGAGATCCCGGACGTCACGAGAGGTTCCGGAATGGTCCGGAGGTGAAGAATTATACATAGGAAGTCAAGTTTCGGCCACCGAGAAAGTTTCGGGTGTTACCGGTATTGTACCGGGACCACCGGAAGGGTCCCGGGGGTCCACCGGGTGGGGCCACCTATCCCGGAGGGCCCCGTGGGCTGAAGTGGGAAGGGAACCAGCCCCTAGTGGGCTGGGCGCCCCCCCCCCATGGGCCTTCCCCCCATGCGCCTAGGGTTGCAAACCCTAGGGTGGGGGGGGCTTCCCACTTGCCTTGGGGGGCAAGGCACCCCCCTTGGCCGCCGCCCCCCCCACCCTAGATGGGTTTTGGCCTGCGCCTCCCCCTCCCAGGGGCCTATATAAAGGGGGGAGGGGAGCAAGGACACAGCCTTGGGCGCCTCCCTCCTCCCCTGCAACACCTCTCCCTCTCGCAGAAGCTTGGCAAAGCCCTGCCGAGACCCGCTACATCCACCACCACACCGTCGTGCTGCTGGATCTCCATCAACCTCTCCTTCCCCCTTGCTGGATCAAGAAGGAGGAGACGTCGCTGCACCGTACGTGTGTTGAACGCAGAGGTGCCGTCCGTTCGGCACTCGGTCATCGGTGATTTGGATCACGGCGAGTACGACTCCGTCATCCACGTTCATTGGAACGCTTCCGCTCGCGATCTACAAGGGTATGTAGATGCACTCCTTTCCCCTCGTTGCTAGTATACTCCATAGATGCATTTGGTGAGCGTAGGAAAATTTTAAAATTATGCTACGATTCCCAACAGGCGCACCACTAGGTGGGCCTTAGGCCCATCTGAGCCTAGGGTTTCCCCCTTCCCCCCCCCTTCCTGCGCCCTGGGCACCTTGTGGGAGGCACACCAGCCCACCTAGGGGCTGGTCGCTTCCCACACTTGGCCCACGCAGCCCTCTGGGGCCAGTGGCCCCACCTGGTGGACCCCCGGGACCCTCCCGGTACGTTACCGATAGCACCCGAATCTTTTTCGGTGACCAAAACAGGACTTCCCATATATAAATCTTTTACCTCCAGACCATTCCGGAACTCCTCGTGACGTCCGTGATCTCATCCGGGACTCCGAACAACATTCGGTAACCACGTATATCTATTCTCTATAACCCTAGCGTCATCGAACCTTAAGTGTGTAGACCCTACGGGTTCGGGAACCATGCAGACATGACCGAGACGTTCTCCGGCCAATAACCAACGGCGGGATCTGGATACCCATGTTGGCTACCACATGTTCCACGATGATCTCATCGGATGAACCACGATGTCGGGGATTCAATCAATCCCGTATACAATTCCCTTTGTCTACCGGTATAGTACTTGCCCGAGATTCGATCATCGGTATCCTGATACCTTGTTCAATCTCGTTACCGGCAAGTCTCTTTACTTTTTCCGTAACACATCATCCCGTGATCAACTCCTTGGTCACATTGTGCACATTATGATGATGTCCTACCGAGTGGGCCCAGAGATACCTCTCCGTTTACACGGAGTGACAAATCCCAGTCACGATTCGTGCCAACCCAACAGACACTTTCAGAGATACCTGTAGTGCACCTTTATAGCCACCCAGTTACGTTGTGACGTTTGGTACACCCAAAGCATTCCTACGGTATCCGGGAGTTGCACAATCTCATGGTCTAAGGAAATGATACTTGACATTAGAAAAGCTCTTAGCAAACGAACTACATGATCTTGTGCTAGGCTTAGGATTGGGTCTTGTCCATCACATCATTCTCCTAATGATGTGATCCCGTTATCAACGACATCCAATGCCCATGGTCAGGAAACCGTAACCATCTATTGATCAACGAGTTAGTCAACTAGAGGCTTACTAGGGACATGGTGTTGTCTATGTATCCACACATGTATCTGAGTTTCCTATCAATACAATTCTAGCATGGACAATAAACGATTATCATGAACAAGGAAATATAATAATAACCAATTTATTATTGCCTCTAGGGCATATTTCCAACACAACACTCTCCCTTCTCGTTGCTATGCATCACCATGATCTTGCGTGTGCGTAGGAAATTTTTGAAATTACTACATTCCCCAACAGGTATGAGCACAAAATGGGGAATCCACGGAAAATGCTCGTGTTGCACAACTCAAGAGAGACGCTAGCACGATTGCTCAATAGGCGGATACGACACTTGTGCACAACCTATAAGATGCAAAATGTATGAGCTTTCTATCCCAAGTATGTTATGTGTATGATGTTCCCGTTGTTTGATCCAAGATGATCGGATATGGCAATCTTATGCGATGTTGTAGGATGCTATGGCTATTGCTTACAAGCTTCTTTGCTCTTTCTCTTTTTGCTTAAAAGCTTTTATTATATGACCACAATGCGAAATGCACAAACCAAGATAGCAATTGTGTATATGCGGGAACAATCTTGTGACACAAGAGATGATATGATACCAAGATGATATCAATATGATATGGTATGTATGCAATGGAAGGTGTAGACCAATGATCACTAATGTGCACAAATAACGTTGCCGGCAATACTCGATAGGTAAGTGACGCAAATATGGGCTAAGGGGTTAACAATGTAATGGCAAGAATGTACAATGAAGGGCTACCACGATACCAAGATGATATAGAGGTTACCGTTCTTGCTTACGGTTAGGTTGTCAAAATGGTGTAGTGGTCGATGTCGAAGACGACCTCGGGGCGATGATGAGTGGCGGTGTTCTTGATGTAGATACCAAGATGATGTAGACCCGTCCCTAAGTAGCCGAAACACCTTAGGAAACGATAAAAACCGCAAACTCAAAATCTCCAAAGGCAAATGTCAAATGGTGGTAGCGGAGATGACAATGCGGAAGTGGTGGTGGTGGTTGATGAAGAAGCAACCATCCCTAAGTAGCCTAAACACCTTAGGAGACTCAAGTCACCACTCAAACAACCACAAATCCTAAATGGAGCAAAATGGGTTATGTTGCGGAAGGCTATGGTGGGTTTTGCGGATGATATGGTGGAAGGCCTAGTTAAAGAAGCCAAAATGTCAAAATTTTGATGGAGTCAAATGGTGATGGAACCTATCTAGATGGATGGTGGATGTCAATAGCTTCTCAACGAGCTAAAGAACACGAAAATCGGACTCCGGATGTGGAAGTTATGGCCGAAACGGTGAAGTGCACGCGGCTGCTGTAGGGGGGCCGTGCGCACGGGGTCTACAGCCCGTGGGCACAGGGTGCCGTGCGCACGGTACACACAACGAGGGCACGGGGTCACCTGGGACACGCGGGTTTGGCGGATTTCTTCCCGATCTGGGCTCCAAATGGATGGATCTCGTTGCATAGACAATGGTGAAGAAAGTTTTGATGGCTAAGAATGGAGAATCGGTAAGGCAGAGGAGATCTTGTAGGCGATGGAGTCAGCCAGGTGTTTGATAACTTTCAGTAGCAGTGGTGTCAAGTGGGGGCGGCAACACATGAGGATTTCATTTTTGGTGGTGCTCCTCGGGTGCCGAGTCGTGACTTTCAGGGTGAAAATCTAAGGCCTGGCCTTCATTGGTTGTGCCTGGCAATTGCCTTGTTGAAGGTATTGTATTGGGAGCTCGGTCTTCTCCAGGGTGAAAACCTATGATCTTGCATCAGGCGAGGACGGTGCTTGTGCATTGTTTTCTTCTTGAAGGCGTAACTTTTTGTGGCCTTTTATATTTCCCGGGTGCCGTCTTTGGTGGTGGTTGTGTCCTGATGCTGTAAGGAGTTGATCACTTTGGTGAGGCCAATTTTTCCCTTTCTTTTCTGTTTTCTTTTTCGGTTGAGGCCGGGTGTAATTAGTATCTTGGCGATATTAACATATTCCTCGTTTCAAAAAAAAGTGATGCACCTCTATCTATGTGCAATACAATTAATGGCAGTTCTCCAAGAATATTATGGACGTGGGCGGTAATCCACAACGAATCAAAATACTGATGAAACCACAGCAAATTAAAGATCAGGCATCATGATCTCTCATGTCTACAGCAGCGGAATAATTAACGAGTACAATAAATAACCTCGACCTGTATTCACGTAGTTCAACCAAATATATGAATTAAGAGGCCTGGTTCAGAGAGACCCCAAATCATTGGTACGCATAGTTTTAAATAGCGCGCTAAGCCTCTTAGCGGCGGACCTTTTCTAAATGCTATAGCGTGCTATAGCGAAGCTATAGCGAGCTATTTAAAATATTTGTTCATTTTTTTGGATCAAAGTCTCTTAGCGCAAGACCTTCTGTAAATGCTATAGCGTGCTATAGCGGAGCTATAGCGGGCTATTTAAAACAGTGATTGGTACTTAAATCTATCGTTCAGACATGTCCGACCTGAACCAAAATTTGATAACGCCAGTAGTAACATAGATAGAGTATATATAAATACTGAGCAGAACTGAAACCAAAATAACCAACTAGCGAATTGTGGCTCAATATAATAGGCCCCACTTCCGTTGTCTTCCTTATGTTTCTTGATAATGTCTTTTAACACCTACAAACTGAACGCATTTCCAGCTCGCTCCAGGTCTGCAACAAATGGGTAGGGAAAACTGATAATTGCATCACTAGATTGTTATTATCAAAAGCTTAATTGCACAGAAGCTGTTGCGAAAAGTTAATCAGTCAATGAACATCAGGGAGTCAGGATATAAGATACATTATATGCGCACACACACATAGGGAAAAAACAAATCTAAGACTGCATCAATCAGATCATGAGTGTACTAAAGTTAATTGGATGTTTCGACTGCTCAGTTTTTAAAACAAATAAATACCAACAGTATAAAGTTTCCATCAGAGAAGGGAAACATACTAATTAAGATAATCAAATCAGCAGACTTGCTAAAATAATAATTTCACTTGCTAAAAGGGGGGCATGTAATGAAATTTATACAGCGTGATATATTATAGCCTTTGAAGATTGCAACAAAAAGTTGGTAACGCAGTTGCAGTTGACAGGGCATTAGGTTTGTCTCCCTTTGCTTGGAGCCCATGGCACCTAAAAATACGGACTTTCACCAATTTAACAGTGTATGTTATATGTTAGACAACAACCTAAACGCTCACCTATCCTGAGAATGTAGGTATTTCCACAGAAATAAATAACCATGGTAGATCTAAATTCTACATGAACATTATGTATGTATAAACTATATACACTATATACTAATCAAGTTTATTAATGAATTTTACCTAAGATTCATGGTCCTTGATTCCCCATTGCGAGCTAACAAAGAAACTAATTCCGGACAATCAACTATGAGACCAATGCAAGCATATATAACTACAGTTACAGAAGTTTTGTCAACTGACCTATATATATCGTGACTTCAGTCGAGTAAATTGATGAGGGAGTTTGTCACCTCCTTTCTGATATTACCCAGCTGTATCGATGCCTTTATTTTTGCAATGTGGTGGTTCTGAAGTTTGGCATTGAGTGTCCTGGCCTTCTCTTCAGGAAGCTTCACGAAGGGAGACTTGAAAAATCCAGGATATTTCTTCTCTAGGGCCAACACCTCTTGCCCAAGGTGCTCATAAGAAACGATCTTGTCTTGGAATAGCTTCTCCACATCGCTCTTAGTCAGAGCATGCTCAGCGACCTCAGGTTGAATCTGAGCAACTTCAGCGACCTCAGATTGCATCCTCGGCTGCGGCGACTCGGCCATCCTCGTCCTCTTGGGCTCGACAGGTTCGGAATCCACGGCCTTCCTCTTGGGCTGGGACCTGCGCGGCGACTTGTCGGACTCAGATTCGGAATCTGGGACCGTGTCGCCTTGCAGTGGTGGCGGGTGGAGGTTATTGTCGTCGGGCAGCACATTCTCCTCCTCCGATTCTTCTTTATCCCCCGTCTCCTCCTCCTCTGATTCTTCTCCGTTGGAGGAGTCGTGGTGCGCCAAAGCTTGGTTTAAAGGCAGCTTGTCCACCTCTTGGTGGTCAGAACCGTCGGAGGAGGTGCCTTCCTCGGATGAGCCGTAGGAGGATTGCGGGGAGGCCATGGAAGCAACCAACCGTGGTTAGGTTAGGGTACGTCTTTCGGAATCGGGCATATCCCTCTCGACAGACGGCTTTGTTTTGTTTTATTTATATATGTGTCTCAAAAAAAAATTATATATAGATAGATAGACAAGAGATCGCTACTTGCCCTCGTAGGAAGGGTGATGATCACGCCAGAATCCTGGCCTTCCTTGTGCGCCGATATACTACGGAGTAGTAGTATAAGGTAACGAACCTTATTACAATCCTAAACATAATTATTAGAAAATGGTAGTATCCCCAACGTCAGTTTTTTGAGTTCTCGTTCCAAACTGTCTCATCGCCGTCCATCGCGGCGCACCAATCTTAAAAGCCAGTTGCAGTGCCACGTCAGATGTTTGTCTCATTCAGTATATATGGCATCACCCTTCCGGGACGCCCACTCCCCCCACAGGCCCCCTTTTCTCTCTCTCTCTCCCCTCCGCTCCCACCAACCGCGGTCGCAGTTTTCCCATTCCCCCCTCACTCTCGCTCGCTCTTGGCTGGTCTGCGGCGACTCCGCGGCGGAAGGGTCACAGTCGTCTATTTCTGGTCGCGGGAAGTCGGCGCCATGTAGCCATCTACTCCGCCACACTGATACTTTCGTCCGCGCATGGTTTTGCCTAATCTCCCCCCTTCCTCCCCCACCTTTCGTTGCTAGGTTGTAGTGGTGAAACAATCGATTTTGGGCGAGCGGCGACAATGGAGAGACGGCCAGCATCTGTTTGGATAATCATGACTTGACGGTGCATGCACATGGTTGTGTGGATAAGCTAGGTGCCTTGACCGACTCGTGTGCGTGCGTTTTTTACATGAATGCACGTTGTTAGCTAGCTAGCTCTGTGGAGTGGTCACTAGTAGAAAACGGGTCAAATGTGAGCTACATTAGTCCAAGTTGAAATATGAGCCGGCACTAATGTGTCCATTAGTGCCGGTTCCAACGGCTAGGCGGGAGGAGATCTTTAGTACCGGTTCGAAACGAACCTTTATACCGGTTCACGCCATGAACCGGTACTAAAGAGGCAGGGGCCCGGCCAGCCCCTTTAGTATTGGTTTGTGGTATGAACCGGTAGTAAAGAGGTTGTGGCAGGCTGTTTTTAGTCCCACCTCGCTCCCCTAGCAGGATTTTTACCACCTTAAATATGTTACTTTTCAAACTATCACAAGCACTTGGTCTTCATTAAACTCTATGTGTAGAATTTGTGGTCGCAATATGAGTCTTCACCGGTTTCTAAACCGTTGAGGACTCATGTTGACAATTCAGATTGTACACAAAAAGATCATTGATAATCAACGTATTTTTTATGTATATTTTTACATGTTTACGCCCTCACATGTATAAACAATGTTTTTTAAAATTATTTGAACTCCAGACTTTTTTGCGTTCAGTATGCAGCATTCAAAGCGACGTCATCAATTTCCAACACGTTCTGACATCATTTGCTGTTTTTCAGTCATTTACCGATTTCTTTAGAGAGCTAAATGACCGTAAAGTTAAAAATCACTATAAAATGAACTTTGAAAATGTTGAAACTTGTCATGGTATCATCATTTTACCCGCATAGCATGTGCCAAAGAGTAGAGAGGGTCACGGCAAAAACTGGACGCACTTCGTGTACAAACTGGACAATCTCTTTCGGAGTATCAGGGTTTCGGACGAGAACTCATCTGTTACACGGGCACTTCAATGTTTTTTAAACTTATTTGAACTCCAGACTTTTTTGCGTTCAGTATGCAACATTCAAAGCGACGTCATCAATTACCAACATGTTCTAACATCATTTGCTGTTTTTCAGTCATTTACCGATTTGTTTAAAGAGCTAAATGGCCGTGAAATTGAAAATTACTACAAAAATGAACTCTGAAAATGTTGAAACTTGGCATGGTATCATCATTTCACCCGCATAGCATGTGCGAAAGAGTAGAGAGCGTCACGGCAAAAACTGGACGCACTTCGTGTACAAACTGGGCAATCTTTTTCGGAGTATCAGGGTTTCGGACGAGAACTCATGTGTTACATGGGCACTTTAATATTTTTAAAACATATTTGAACTTCAGACATTTTTTGCATTCAGTATGCAGCATTCAAAGCAACGTCATCAATTTCCAACAAGTTCAGACATCATTTGCTGTTTTCAGTCATTTACCGATTTGTTTAGAGAGCTAAATGACCGTGAAATTGAAAATCACTACAAAATGAACTCTGAAAATGTTGAAACTTGGCATGGTATCATTATTTCACCCGCATAGCATGTGCAAAAGAGTACAGAGGGTCACGGCAAAAACTGGACGCAATTCGTGTACAAACTGGACAATCTCTTTCGGAGTATCAGGGTTTTGGACGAGAACTCATCTGTTACACGGGCACTTCAATGTTTTTTAAACTTATTTGTACTCCAGACTTTTTTTGCGTTCAGTATGCAGCATTCAAAGCGACATCATCAATTTCCAACACGTTCTGACATCATTTGCTGTTTTTCAATCATTTACCAATTTGTTTAGAGAGCTAATGCAAAAAATTCACAAAGAAACTAAATACAGCAGAAAAAAACTACTCAGAAATAAATGGAAGAAAATAAATAAAGCAAAAAAGAAAAAAACTATATAAAAAATAACTCAAAAATAAATAGAAGAAAATAAATAATGCAGAAAAGAAAAAACTATATAAAAATATTGTTGGGGCGTTACCCAGTGGGCCTGCCAGACCTAGGGTGTGCCAATTCAGGCCCAGAAGGGCCAGCAGGCTAACAGGGCAGCGCGCCATAGTTAGGCCCAGAAGCCTGCTATATAGAGGAGTTCGAAGGAGCAGCCGCGGCTGGGTTTATAAACCAGTGCGGCTGCCCTTCGCTCGGCGAGGTGGGACTAAACATTGTGCACCGCGGGCGGCAGCGCACAACCATTAGTACCGGTTTGTGGCTCCAACCGGTACTAATGGGTGGGTCTTTGGTACCGGTTGGAGCCATGAACCGGTACTAAAAGGGGCCGTTTCCCGCCGCTTAACCTGGCCAAAATTGACCTTTAGTACCGGTTGGTGGCTCCAACCAGTATTAAAGGCCCCTCCTATATATATGGCACTTTCGAAAAATTCAGTTTCATCGACCACCACTTCTTCTCCAACTTCTTCGCGCGACATCGCCGTCGCCCATCGCGCGCCACCCTCGCCGGCCCCGTCGCCCTCCCCGCCCCCGCCGCGCGCCGTCGCTCCCGCCGCCCGTCGTCGCCGTCCCCGTCGCGCCGCCGCCCCGTACTACGTCGCCGTATTGATCGCGCCGGCCGTCGCCCCCGGCCCGCCGCCCGTCGTCGCGCCATCCCCGTCGCGTCGCCGTCTCGCGCCACCGCCCGTACGCCGCCGCCCCCCGCTCGTACACACACACACATACACACACACACACATATTTTTTACTTATTTTCTGTTTTCTGTTGTTTAGATTAATGTTAGATGAATTACGTAGATAAGAATGTTAGAATGTTAATGTTAGATGAATTAGATAGAAAAGTTGTTAAATATTAATGTCAACTGTCAGATGAATTAGCTAGATATTAATTAGGTATATATATGAGATTTGAACTAGTTGAATTAATATAACTAGTTTATTTTTAGTGAGAAAATTAATAGAACTAGTTTATTTTTAGTAAGAAAATTTAGGTATATGAGATTATTTGAACTAGTTGAATTAATATAACTAGTTTATTTTTAGTAAATGCTTAGTTGAACTAGTTGAATTAATAGAACTAGTTTATTTTTAGTAAGAAAATTTAGGTATATGAGATTTGATGATATTATTAAAATATTACTATATATAGCTACTTTATATATTTTAGTAAGAAAATTAATAGCACTAGTTTGTTTTTCGTAAATTCTTAGTTGAATTAGTTGAATTAATAGAACTAGTTTATTTTTAGTAAGAAAATTTAGGTATCTGAGATTTGATGATCTAATTAAAATATTACTATATAGAATTAGCTACTTTATTTTAGTAAGAAAATTAATAGAACAAGTTTATTTTTAGTAAATGCTTAGTTGAATTAATAGAAGTAGTTGAATTAATAGAAGTAGCTAAATTAGTTGAATTAATAGAACTAGTAAGTGTTTAATGTTTCACCTATATGAATATAGGAAATGTCGTCTGACGACGAAAAAGATTTCATTATGTGCGAATACTGTGAAGACCAGCGCGTCCTATGCAACAGAAATTTCCTTGTTGATGATAGGCGCTTCAGCATCAAGCTGGATGAGACCTTCGAAGTGGATACAGTAAGTCACAATGACAAGTCTTTTTTCGTAATTAAGCATGACTTATACATGCTTCATTTGCTTCAACTTATAATTTTAAATTTTCACTATTCTACTAGCGCATCCCCTGACATGCAAATTTTTTTGTCTTGGATAAGATAGGTTTCAGTCTATGAAAACTATGGAGGTAAAGAGAGTTTACCTGAAGACCGAGCATGGTTATACTTTCAACATCAAATATATACAATGCAGACACATACACCTATTTAGAATGCAAAACTTGGCAAGCACTATGCAAGGCTTATGCATTTGAGCCTGATATGGTTATCACCTTTGATATTTGTCCGGAAGATGATATTGAAGGTAATAGAGACATCCGGGTCGATGTCCAGACGCCTCCAGTTCTACCATTATGTGAGTTTCTCAACCATATTTATGTCTTTGATATTGTTTATTCAAAAATAGTTGACAAATAATTTCTATTGACAGCTTATTTCCATTCAAGCAAACATGTCCGGCGCTTGGTAGACAGGACCTACTACTGTCCCGGAGCTGAACTAAACAGCGAGGAGATAAGTCATTATGTTTCATGGCTTGAGGATCTTCATACTGTCAAGACAAATTTTCTTCCTGCACTTAGAAATGTTAGTACTCAAAACGTGCGACCAATAGTGATCGTATTGGACTACGGTCACATCTATTTAGGAAAGATAGTAAGATTTTTACTATTTGTCCTCAGTGCATCTTTTGCATACATAATTTTTTTTGCTAAACTTTCATTGCTAAGTATATTAATTGCTATATGATGTTCTTCAATAGGGACTCCCGATAACAGTTGTGCCTCAGTGGATCGAGACTAAAGGTCGCATGTCAACGGTTAGCTTACGGCCAAGATATACTACATTGCACATGAGTGCATTCAGGATTTCTAAAAGAGATGAATGCTTAATAGTGAAAGATTGGAGCAAAATTGTTAACGATCCCAGAGAAGTACTAGGGGGCAGCAATGAGAAGCGCAGCCCACGATAGGAGACATGTTCATCTGCATGCTCCAGTATGATGAATCAGGAGAGCTATACATGTTCTATGCTATTTTACCTGAGAGAGAGCAGCAGGATTAAGGTAGTCTTTGTGGGCTTGATCCGTGGTGTTATGAACACTTATTTTACCTGAGAGAGAGCAGCAGAATCTTAGTACTTGTCCTCTCATGTCCGTGTTCTTCGTCCTGAATTTAATCTCAAAGAGTTATTTGCTTTTGTGGTGTTATGAACACTCATAATATCATGACCATGTTGAACTCGATGATATCTTTGCTTCAGGTACAAGTGAATGTTTCTTCTTTAAGCTAGTGTTGGTGGTGATTAGATAGCGGTAATGACTATGATGATTAAATAGTGGTAATGACGACTATGATGATTTTTAGCTAGCTAGTATACTGTTGTTGATGATATGATGCAAGAGTTTTTATATTAATATGATGATGATGACGATGAGTTATTATATCATTTGTGAAAGAAACCGCAGATTAGTTTCAGCTGGATGGATCCTAGCTAAGTAATCAAGTATATGCCATATCCATATTATACTTGATCACTTAATTAGGTGATCAAGTATAATTATACTTGATCACTTAGCTAGGATCCACATGCATCCAGTCAAAACTAATCTCCGGTACGTTCACCTAATGATTTAACAACTCATTATAATGTAAAACAATCACTAAATTAAATTAAAAACACAAAATTAAAGGAAAAATAAATAATAAAACTAAAACACCCCCAAACATTTATTTCCTATTGGTGTTACCAACCGGTACTAATGCCCTACACGCACCCGGGCCTGGCTCGTGCCACGTGGTGGCACGTTAGCGCCGGTTCATGCCGAACCGGTACTAAAGGGGGGACCTTTAGTCCCCACTCTTTAGTGCCGGTTAGGGAACCGGCACTAAAGGCCTTTACGAACCGGGACTAAAGCCCGGTTCTGCACTAGTGGGTGCTTGTGGCCGTGGTTCTTGTTAGTAGTTGGTTAGTGGGGTTAGTGGCCCCGGGTGATCCATTTATGCGTGTGTTAGTGGCCGGTGTGTGGTCGTGGCCTACTCATGCGTGCGTGTGTGTATCGGATATAAAAAGCCCCCATGTACTGCTTGAAATTGCGTAGGAATGAGCCGAGCCAAGTAGAACCAGAGATAAGCATAGTCTCCGCCGAGACCATGGTGTGCGCCCGGTCGGCAAGAGAGAGAGCTCCTCTGGGGTCGGTTGCGGTTTGTTGCCGAACCTGGGTATGTACCCAGTAATATGAGGCCATTCATGTAGCTCAGGGTGGACACGGTCCGGGCCGGTCCAGGCCCTGACCGAGCTGCTGTTTTGACTGGCCGCCGGCGAGCCGGACCGGACCGGACTGATCAGCTGGACGGTCTTGATTTCAGGGACCGGACTGCCTGTGCTCAAGCTCGGGCCGGACCGAGAAGACCGTCCGTGGTCACCACCGTCGAGGGTAGAGCACGGACGGGGGCTTGCTGGACGGACCAGGAAGAGGGACAGGGGAGTCCGTGGTCGAGATCTGCGATGATGTACACCGGCAGAGACGAGATGTGAAGGCGCGCATGACTGTTAGCCATGAACCTGTGCATTTTCTTCCTTAGCAGTTTTTTCTCTTGCATGCAAGTAATGTAATGGTGCATGAGCCCACGATTGGCTGTCTGCGGGCCTTGCCGTGATTATTGGAACAAATTTGACGTGGAGTTAATCATCGAATGACGCCATAATTATCGGATCGAACCATGTTTCCCACTTTCCCTCGTTCTTTCTGTTTTAAGCAGTCTATATATATATTTCAACGAACAATTTTGATGTAAACTTTATGTACGTAGTTGAATTTGATTGCAGTTCCCTAAAATCGTGGGGCTGTCACAATCCAAACAAAACTTGCACGTACAGATTTGGTAAAGCATAATAGATGTTTCCTTCAGTTTTCTATTTGATTGAATCTATACCAATATAAAAAGGCCCAAATGGGCAGATCCAAACCATCTCGACCGTCAAATCACGTTATCTAGCGGTTCAAATCGCTCCAATGTTGAGCACCAAACACGTTTAACGCTGTAATTACCCACTATTGCCATTGGTTATAAACATGTTTTGACTCAACACTATCCCTTGAAATCTGCAATGTAATTAATATCCTACCATTCCCACGAAAAAGTAATTGATATCTTACCAAATACCAACGTACAATAGATATGTCTTACCTAATATAACGTGCAACTAATATCCTACCTAATATAAACGTGCATTGCACGTACATTATTACTAGTAAAGGGAAACATCAGCGAGGGATGGCGCGTGATAATCGGGTCAAACTGTTTAGTCGTGAATAAAAGGAAACGACAGCATGGAGTAAATCGTGGGATGGTGCCGTGATTATCGGATCTAATCCCATTTATATGGTTCTTTCTCTTTTCAGTTTAACTGAATAACAGTGTGTAACCTGAGTCTTCTTCGACCTCTTGCCCTTGTCTTTCTGTCAATTGACTGAGTTACACTTGATTCCGGTGAACAAGCGCCGGGGCGGGGCATGGCCGGGGCGTCGCCGGCGTCTGCGACGTCGAGGAACAATCTGCAGCCTCGGTCCGCTCGGCCGGACCGGTTAAAGACCGGAACGGACCGAGTAAATTTCGGGCTGAAATTTGGTAACCGGACCAGCCAATTTCTTCATCGGGCCAGGACCGATCGGTCCGGTCCAGAACGGGCCATGAGCGGGCCGAAAAGCCCGCTCGCTCCGTCCAGCCTGACATGCAGCCGAGACGCCGTTCGTGCGGCGGAGGTGTTTGTGCGTGGGGAAAATATTATGCTCCATTTTCCATCTTCGTTTGTGCGAGTGAGAGAGCGATAGCTGGTTCTAGGTTTGTCCCAACAGCGACTTCTCACGGCCATTGCTCGTCGCCAACGGGTGGCTGCGAATTTTCTGGCCCGTCAAATCTCGGGTAGTTTGGAGGAGTTCGCGTTCTACTGTTAGAAATAACGGGCCCAGCCAATGTACAATTTCTAGACAAGACTGCTAGTGGTGGTGCTCAAATTTTGCTTGACACTAATAGAACCAGTCGAAGGCATGTACGTTGCAATGGGCTGCATTGACGTGTTTTTTATCGTTAGAGCGTTCTCCTTTTCCTCTTTTCTTTTTTCTTCTCTCAACCAAAATTTAATTCACGGAGTGATATGTGAATGGACAAATTTACAATCATACAAAAATATCAATGGCTGAAAACATATTAATCGAAGAACAATTCTACAACACATTCCACATAAAAGTTATTGTGTTCGACAAATTGGGAACAAAAAAATGGTGAATTACCACCAAATCCCATTTTATAATTGACCCCCCCCCCTCCTTTTCCCCCTCTCTTGTGATCTCGAGTGTGTTGCCTTCTCAAGAAGGCTCCAATGCTCTAATAGCCGTCTCATGAGCTGGTCATCATTGCTGTTGTTGGTGGCGGCAGCGGAGATGAGGAGGTGGAACACTACAAGAGATTGTTGATGTTATTGATCTCTCCCCCATGGTCATTGTCGCCTCTATACTGGGTGTCGTTTATCAACACCACCGTTGTGCCAACTACTTCCTGTATAGAAAATGAAAAGATAGAAACTTTGTGTGTTTGGTGGGATTGGATTTAAAATTATAGCCTTATTGGAGGGGTATGTTTTAGTTGTTCTCCTTTCAGTTTTGATAGGAAGAGACCAGACAAGGAGGGGTAACTAACAAATGAAAGGACGTGCATACTCACTTTTAATAGTAGAAATCTAAACTCTATAAAAATACGTTACGAATATATTAATAGTGTTAGAGTTGTATTTTATGTATATACGTGTACGTGTATAGTTCGGTATTGTATACAGGCCGGCAAGTTAAATGCCGAAAACAAAGAAAAGGGATCGCAAAGCGAGGACGACGACGAGGAGCCCCGACAGCCGAGCTCAGGAGGACAAAAGAAGTTTCCCCCCGGGTCAACATGATATATGCTACACACATCCCCCGCAAGCGCGCGCTCAGTGACGTCTATGCGATAGAGCCAGTCGCACCAAAATTTAACCCATGGTCGTCATGCCCGATCACTTTCGATCGACGAGATCATCCGACCAGTATCCGTCATGGCGGTTTAGCCGCATTGGTCCTTGACTCAATAATTGACGGATTCCACCTGATGCGAGTCCTTATGGACGGCGGCAGCGGTCTGAACCTGCTCTACACTAGTAGAAAACTGGGCTTTGGTCACAGGGTAATATTCACATTAGTCCCGGTTCAGTCACGAACCGGGACTAATGTGAGCATTGGTCCCGGTTCGTGCGGCCAGGGGCCTGCCGCGCCTCGTGGGGGCATTGGTCCCGGTTCGTCCGGCCCCTTTGGTCCCGGTTGGTGGGACAAACCGGGACCAATGGGCCTCGGTCCTGGCCCACCACCATTGGTCCCGGTTGGTGGCTTGAACCGGGACCAGAGGCTCACCTTTTAGTCCCGGTTCATACCACAAACCAGGACTAAAGGGTTGGTCCTAGTAGCGGTCAGAGTTTAGTTCCACCTCGCCAACCGAAGGGCGCTCACACCGGTTTATAAGCCCGTCCCTCTCTGCCTTGTTGAGCTCCTCTCAAAGTGAAAATAGATGCCGTTATACGGGGAATTTGACCTAAATTCACAGTAAATTTCTTTGAATTTTATAGAAATTTATTATGAATTTAGGTTGAATTTTCTCTATAGGCGCATCTATGTTCATTTTTTATAGTAAATAAAATAAATAAACCTTAATAAAATAAATAAAAATAAATAAACCTTAATAAAATAAAATAAAATAAACTATAGTAAATAAAATAAATAAACCTTAATAAAATAAATAAAAATAGCAGCAGTAAAATAAATAAAAATAAAATACATAAGTAATTAGAAAGAAAATGGAATAAAATAAATAAGTTTTTTGTTGTAAATAGAAACAAAACAGAATAAATAAAGCAAAAGAGAAAACGAAGAACAGGGAAAAAATTATGCCACCTACTGGGCCACCGCGGCCTGAATACGACTTGAAACCCATCCATGGGCCAGGATTCGGGCCCGCAGAAGGCCCAATAGGCCCCACAGGCAAAGAGAACGGTTAGGCCCGAAAGCCTGCAGTTGAGAGGAGCTCGAGAGGGTGGGCGCAGCAACGCTTATAAACCACTCTCGAGCTCTCTCAACTAGCAAGGTGGGACTAAACTTTTGACGCGGGGCAGCACAAGGCCTTTGGTCCCGGTTGGTGCCACCAACCGGGACTAAAGGGGGGCATTGGTCCCGGTTCGTGGCACCAACCGGGACCAATGCCCCCCCCTTTAGTCCCGGTTGGTGCCACGAACCGGGACCAATGAGTTGCCTATATATACCCCATCGCCACAGCAGAGCACTCCACAGTGCTCTGTTTTTTCTGGCCGGCGAGGGGAGGGCATTTGGGTGCTCTAGCTCACCTCCTATGCACATGAGGTGTTCGATGAAATGTCTGAGTCACACTAGTTAATCTTTCTCCTCTCGAAACTCGACCTCCGAGCTCCATTTTTCCCGTGATTTGTCTAGGTTTAGCGGTTCGTCACGTCCCGTCCCCGTCTTCACCGCCGTCGATCGCCCGCGCCGATCTCGTCGCCAGCACCACCGTGGTGAGCCTCTTGTTCTTATCTTCTTTCTGAAAGAAAAAAATTCTTACTTTAGATAGATACTTGTCTAATTTTGTTACTTTTATTATTTCTTCTTATTACATAGTGCGATGGTTTTGGTATCCGCCCCTGTCGGCCCTCGTCCTGTCTATGATTCAGATGTGTTATATATTATCTTTTTATAACTATTTGGTTCATTTATTGTTTATGACAAATATGCCGACCAACGTGACATAGATTTTATTTATCTAGGAGGTGGTTGAACCGGAAATTCCAACCGACCCCATTGTCGAGAGGTTAAATTTAGTTGAAGAAGAAAACAATTACTTGAAGGAAAAAAAATGAGGAGGAGAAGATGATATTGGAGTTGCATGTTGCGGATGTCGTCAATGATCACAAGATCAAGATGGATGCAATGCGCTTGAAGATTAGAAAGATTAGAAAATATGCCATTCATACCGAGGCTTGGTATCATTATGCCATTGGATCAATTGTTACCTTGGTTGCGATTATGATCGCATTTGTTTTCGCATTGAAATGTTTTACATAGTTTCAATGTATTGTTTAATTAATTAGATGCTCTGGAGAGCTATATATATGTTGTTAGATGAGAACTATGTATGTACTTTGGTTTTAATGTGATGATGAACTTCTATTAATTTGGTCACTTAATTATCTATTCATGATGTTCTGTAATGGTTTTGACACACTTAATTATATATAATGCACGCAGATGAACCGACAATGGATGTACGGTGACAGACACACCTCCGAGTACATTAAGGGCGTGCATGATTTTCTCGAAGTGGCTGAGGCAAACAAGCAGAATGGTTTTATGTGTTGTCCATGCCCTACATGTGGGAATACGAAGTCGTACTCTGACCGGAAAATCCTTCACACCCACCTGCTTTACAAGGGCTTCATGCCACACTATAATGTTTGGACGAGGCACAGAGAAATAGGGGTTATGATGGAAGACGGCGAAGAAGAAGAGGACGATGACAACTATGTGCCCCCTGAATACGGTGATGCTGCAACGGGGGAAGCTGCTGAAGATCAAGAGGAACCAGACGATGTGCCCAATGATGCTGCAAGGGGGGAAGCTGCTGAAGATCAAGAGGAACCAGTGCCCGATGATGATGATCTCCGCCGGGTCATTGTCGATGCAAGGACGCAATGCGAAAGTCAAAAGGAGAAGCTGAAGTTCGATCGCATGTTAGAGGATCACAAAAAAGGGTCGTACCCCAATTGGGAAGATGGCAACACAAAGCTCGGTACCGTACTGGAATTGCTGCAGTGGAAGGCAGAGAATGCTGTGCCTGACAAAGGATTTGAGAAGCTATTGAAAATATTGAAGAAGAAGCTTCCAAAGGATAACGAATTGCCCGACAGTACATACGCAGCAAGGAAGGTCGTATGCCCTCTAGGATTGGAGGTGTAGAAGATACATGCATGCCCTAATGACTGCATCCTCTACCGCGGTGCGTACAAGGATCTGAACGCATGCCCGGTATGTGGTGCATTGCGGTATAAGATCAGACGAGATGACTCTGGTGATGTTGACGGCGAGCCCCCCAGGAAGAGGGTCCTGCGAAGGTGATGTGGTATGCTCCTATAATACCACGGTTGAAACGTCTGTTCAGAAACGAAGAGCATGCCAAGTTGATGCGATGGCACAGTGAGGACCGTAAGAAAGACGGGAAGTTGAGAGCACCCACTGACGGGTCGCAGTGGAGAAAAATCGAGAGAAAGTACTGGGCTGAGTTTGCAGCTGACCCAAGGAATGTATGGTTTGGTTTAAGCGCGGATGGCATTAATCCTTTCAGGGAGCAGAGCAGCAATCACAGCACCTGGCCCGTGACTCTATGTATGTATAACCTTCCTCCTTGGATGTGCATGAAGCGGAAGTTCATTATGATGCCAGTTCTCATCCAAGGCCCTAAGCAACCCGGCAACGACATTGATGTGTACCTAAGGCCATTAGTTGAAGAACTTTTACAGCTGTGGAATGGAAACGGTGTACGTACGTGGGATGAGCACAAACAGGAGGAATTTAACCTGCACGCGTTGCTGTTTGTAACCATCAACGATTGGCCCGCTCTCAGTAACCTTTCAGGACAGACAAACAAGGGATACCACGCATGCACGCACTGTTTAGATGACACTGAAAGTATATACCTGGACAAATGCAGGAAGAATGTGTACCTGGGCCATCGTCGATTTCTTCCGACCAACCATCAATGTCGAAAGAAAGGCAAGCATTTCAAAGGCGAGGCAGATCACCGGAAGAAGCCCGCCATGCGTACCGGTGATCACGTACTTGCTATGGTCAATGATTTACACGTAATCTTTGGAAAGGGTCCCGGCGGACTAGCTGTTCCGAATGACGCTGAGGGACACGCACCCATGTGGAAGAACAAATCTATATTTTGGGACCTACCCTACTCGAAAGAGCTAGAGGTCCGCTCTTCAATCGACGTGATGCACGTGACGAAGAACCTTTGCGTGAACCTGCTAGGCTTCTTGGGCGTGTATGGGAAGACAAAAGATACACCTGAGGCACGGGAGGACCTGCAACGTTTGCACGAAAAAGACGGCATGCCTCCGAAGCAGTATGAAGGTCCTGCCAGCTACGCTCTTACGAAAGAAGAGAAAGAAATCTTCTTTGAATGCCTGTTCAGTATGAAGGTCCCAACTGGCTTCTCGTCGAATATAAAGGGAATAATAAATATGCCAGAGAAAAAGTTCCAGAACCTAAAGTCTCATGACTGCCACGTGATTATGACGCAACTGCTTCCGGTTGCATTGAGGGGGCTTCTACCGGAAAACGTCCGATTAGCCATGGTGAAGCTATGTGCATTCCTCAATGCAATCTCTCAGAAGGTGATCGATCCAGAAATCATACCAAGGCTAAGGAGTGATGTGGCGCAATGTCTTGTCAGTTTCGAGCTGGTGTTCCCACCATCCTTCTTCAATATCATGACACACGTCCTAGTTCATCTAGTCGACGAGATTGTCATTCCGGGGCCCGTATTTCTACACAATATGTTCCCCTTTGAGAGGTTCATGGGAGTCCTAAAGAAATATGTCCGTAACCGCGCTAGGCCAGAAGGAAGCATCTCCATGGGCCATCAAACAGAGGATGTCATTGGGTTTTGTGTTGACTTCATTCCTGGCCTTAAGAAGATAGGTCTCCCTAAATCGCAGTATGAGGGGAGACTGACTGGAAAAGGCACGCTTGGAGGGGACTCAATAATATGCAGGGACGGATATTCTTGGTCTCAAGCACACTACACAGTTCTACAGAACACTACCTTGGTGACCCCGTATGTCGATGAACACAAGAACAGTCTGCGCTCCAAACACCCGGAGCAGTGTGACGACTGGATTACATGTGAACACATCAGGACTTTCAGCAGTTGGTTGGAAACACGTCTCAGAGGTGACACCACTATTTGTGATGAGTTGTACTCGTTGTCCAGGGGACCATCTTCGACTGTATTGACTTACAAAGGATACGAGATAAATGGGAATACATTTTGCAGGATCGCCCAAGATCAAAAGAGCACCAACCAAAACAGCGGTGTCCGCTTTGATGCAGCAACCGAGAGGGGAAAGGACACATATTATGGTTACATAATGGACATCTGGGAACTTGACTACGGACATGATTTTAAGGTCCCTTTGTTTAAGTGCAAATGGGTCAATCTGTCAGGAGGCGGGGTACAGGTAGACCCACAGTACGGAATGACAACAGTGGATCTGAACAATCTTGGGTACACTGATGAAACGTTCGTCCTAGCCAGTGATGTGGCACAGGTTATCTATGTGAAGGACATGTCTACCAGACCGAGAAAAAGAAAAGATAAGGAAGCGAATACATCATACGATGAGCCAAAGCGCCACATAGTTCTTTCAGGAAAAAGGGACATTGTGGGAGTGGAGGGCAAGACAGACATGTCTGAACATTATGAAAAGTTTCATGAAATTCCTCCCTTGAAAGTCAAGGCCGACCCAAGCATCCTAATAAACGATGAAGATTATCCATGGTTACGGCGCAATAAGCAAATGACACAAGCGAAGAAAAAGTGAAGACTTTCTCCTGCAACTATTATGATGATACCATGCCAACTTTGTAACAGACGAGTATGATACCATTGTCCGTTTTGTACACGAAGTGCATCTAGTTTTTGCCGTAACCCTCTTAACTTTCTTGCACATGCTATGTGGATGAAATGATGATACCATGCCAACTTTCAACCTTTTCAGAGTTCATTTGAAATGCTTTTCAATTTTAGGGTCTTATAGCTCAAAATAATTAGTAAATGCATGAAAAATAACAAATGAAGTCAGAAAGGGTTGAAAATTGATGACGTGGCTTTGAATGGTGCATTTTGAACACATAAAAACTCAGGAGTTCTAATAAGTTTTAAAAAATGAAATCCCTTTGTAACAGACGAGTTTCCGTATGAAATCCTGATACTTCGAAAGAGATTGTCCGTTTTGTACACGAAGTGCATCCAGTTTTTGTCGTAACCCTCTCAACTATCTTGCACATGCTATGTGGATGAAACGATGATACCATGCCAACTTTCAACCTTTTCAGAGTTCATTTGAAATGCTTTTCAATTTTAGGGTCTTATAGCTCAAAATAATCAGTAAATGCATGAAAAATGGTGCATGAAAAATAAGAAATAAAATAAATAAGTAATTAGAAACAAAATAATATAAACTTTAATAAAATATATAAGTAGAAACAAAATAAAATAAACTTTAATAACATAAATAAAATTTATGAAACTAAAATTATCAAAGTATTTTTTGTTCAAAACATTATAAGCAACCTCTAGTATTATTGAAACTAAAATTATATAAAATTGATGCAACTAAAATTATCGAAGTATTTTCTGTTCAAAATCATTGAAAGCAAAAATAATTTTCATAAAGAACTTTTTTTGTTAGAAACTTTAATAGCAAAAAGAATTATCATAAAGTAAAATAAATAAGTAATTAGAAACAAAATAAAATAAAATAAATTAGTTTTTTGTTGTAAGTAGAAACAAAACAAAATAAATAAAGCAAAAAAGAAAACAAAAAACAGGCAAAAAATAAAAATTATGCCACCTACTGGGCCACCACGGCCTGAATACGACTAGAAACCCATCCATGGGCCAGGATTCAGGCCCGCAGAAGGCCCAGTAGGCCCACAGGCATGTACAGAGAGGTTAGGCCCGTAAGCCTGCTTTAGAGAGGAGCTCGACAGCTCAGGCGTACCGCACCTTATAAACAGGTGCGGCTCTCTCTCAGCTAGCGAGGTGGGACTAAACTCCCACCACCACGCCGATGTGCAAGGCCATTGGTCCCGGTTGGTGGCACGAACCGGGACCAATGCCACCCTTTGGTCCCGGTTCGTGGCACCAACCGGGACCAATGCCCACCCTTTAGTCCCGGTTGGTGCCACCAACCGGGACCAAAGGCCGCCGCTTCCCGCCCTTTGGGCTGCTGAAAAGAGGCCTTTGGTCCCGGTTGGTGGCACCAACCGGGACTAAAGGGGGCATTAGTCCCGGTTGGTGCCACGAACCGAGACTAATGCTTGGACTATATAACAAACACTTGTGAAAATTTTCAGTTTTCATCGCCAGTTGCCTCCCCCCTGCCGTCAGGCTGCTCCACCTCGCCGTCTACGCCGTCGCCTCCCCAAGCCCGCGCCGTCCTCGTCGCCGGCATCCCTGAGCCCACCGTCCTCGTCGTCCCCGTCGCCGCGTGCCTCCCCGAGCCCACCCCTCCACGTCCCTGTCGGCGCCTACCGTCCCGAGACCGCCGTCCCCGTCACCGCGTGCCGCCCCGAGCCCGCCGTCCTCGTCGCCGGACTCCTGCCATCGCCGGCCCCTCGAAGTGAGCTCCCCCCTTCCCATGGTCCCGATCGAGCGCCGCTCTTGCGCCCGAGTGCCCCTTGCTCTCTGCCGCCCCTGCTCCATGGTCGCCGCCGGCCCTGATGGATTGAAGAGCAGAAGGAGAGGAGAAGGAGAGGAGAGGAGAAGGAGTGGAGCAGCAGCAAGACGCCGTCCAATTTTCTGAATTTTCTGATTTTTTTTACAGATATGAACAGTGCATATAGAGGGTGTTTGATCAAATGCTAGATGGCTTTGGGCATTTTTAGAATTTATGATAATTTTTGTGGTGAGGTACTAATGCAAGACAAAGGTGATGGCAAAATTTCAGAATTTTTGAATTGGCTTAGAATAGGTTTTCAGCAAGGAATTTGAATCTGGTTCAAATTTCATTTGAATGAAATTTGAAAATTTTGAAGTATGGATCATAAGGTTTTTGGTGAAATGGAGTGTGGGTACTGTCATGAAGTTGGAGTAATTTTTGTGGTTGTAAAAGAGTTAGGAAAATTTAGAATGTGCTAAATATGTCAAAAAATGTTTTTTTGTTCATATACAGAAAGTTTTTATATATGACTATGGATATATGAGCAATGATGATCCATGGATGTATGCATTGATATATATGAGAAACGATGTTCATAGAATATTTACCAAGTATATATATATTTTTGTTCATAGCATTTTTTTCCATTTATATATGTATGTGGCTATAGATGGATATATATGAGAAATGATGATCCATGGAAAAGTTTTATATATGCAAAAGTTACATTTTTAGAAAAGTTTTATATATCTAGCTAGGAAAGGAAGAAGAAGAAAAAGAAGGAGAGGAAAAAGGAAAATAAGAAGAGGAAGAAAGGAGAAGAAGAGGAGAGGAAGAAGAGGAGAAATAAATAAGCAGAGGAAAAAAGAAGAAAAATAAGAGGAGAAGAAGAAAGGAATAGAAGAGAAGAAGAAAAAATAGAAAAAATTCTATTTTTTCTTCTTCTCTCCTCTATTCCTTTCTTCTTCTCCTCTCCTTTTTCTTCTTTTTTTTCTTCGATCTTCTCCTCTATTCCTTTCTTCTTCTCCTCTTTTTATTTTTCTTCGTTTTCTTATGTTTTATCGGGTCTGTCGTCGTTGATATACCCCTCTCCCGATAACTTCAACACGAGGGGGGTCGATATACCCCCTCCCCGATAATATTATTTTCCCATGTATGTATGTCGTCGTTGTCGATATAACCCCCTCCCGATAACTTCAATACGTGGGGGGGGGGGTCGATATACCCCCTCCCCGACAACATTATTTTCCCATGTATGTATGTCGTCGTTGTCGATATATATAACTCCCTCCCAGATAACTTCGACATGATGGACGGTCGATATTTATACCCCCTCTCGACCGTGATAACTTATACCACGGGAGCACCCCCCGGCCCTCTCGCTCGACCAAAACTCTCGAGGACACCAAAACCCTAGAAAAAATGATGTCGGTCTCCTACCCCCTCCCGCCGCGCCCCTACCCTTGAAGCGTTGCCGAGGCCACCCCAAACCCGGAATAAGCTAGGTCTACGTTTGCACTAATATATCCACCTGTTGTCATGTTTGTGTAATAATTGCCATGTTGTAATATTTGCAGAAACAATGGAGCACAGACGAGACGAGCAAGCAAAAGAGGTGTTGGGGGACATAATCTTAGCCGGAGGTGATATCTTGTCGTATCTTAATGACAATGATGGTCTGGAAGAACAGGGTGAAGAAGCAGGCTACGGTGATCGAAGAGTGGAGGAGGAAAGACATGATTATGATGTTGGGGAACGTAGTAATTTCAAAAAATTTCCTACGCACACGCAAGATCATGCTGATGCATAGCAACGAGAGGGGAGAGTGTTGTCTACGTACCCTCGTAGACCGACAGCGGAAGCGTTCTCACAACGCGGTTGATGTAGTCGTACGTCTTCACGATCCGACCGATCAAGTACCGAACGCACGGTACCTCCGAGTTCTACACACGTTCAGCTCGATGACGTCCCTCGAACTCCGATCCAGCCGAGTGTTGAGGGAGAGTTTCGTCAGCACGACGGCGTGGTGACGATGATGATGTTCCACCGGCGCAGGGCTTCGCCTAAGCTCCGCAACGGTATTATCGAGGTGTAATATGGTGGAGGGGGGCACCGCACACGGCTAAGAGATCTCAAGGATCAATTGTTGTGTCTCTGGGGTGCCCCCCTGCCCCCGTATATAAAGGAGCAAGGGAGGAGGAGGCCGGCCCTAGGAGGGGGCGCACCAAGTGTGGAGTCCTACTAGGACTCCCTAGTCCTAGTAGGATTCCGCCTACCATATGAAATAGGAAAAGAGGAAGGGAAAAAGAGAAGGAAGGAAGGGGGCGCCCCCCTTCCCTAGTCCAATTCGGACCAGACCAAGGGGAGGGGTGCGGCCACCCTTGAGGCCCTTTTTCTTCTTTCCCGTATGGCCCAATAAGGCCCAATACGTATTCCCGTAACTCTCTGGTACTCCGAAAAATACCCGAATCACTCGGAACATTTCCTAAGTCCGAATATAGTCGTCCAATATATTGATCTTTACGTCTCGACCATTTCGAGACTCCTCGTCATGTCCCTGATCTCATCCGGGACTCCGAACTCCTTCGGTACATCAACATACATAAACTCATAATAAAACTGTCATCGTAACTTTAAGTGTTCGGACCCTACGGGTTCGAGAACTATGTAGACATGACCGAGACACGTCTCCGGTCAATAACCAATAGCGGGACCTGGATGCCCATATTGGCTCCCACATATTCTACGAAGATCTTTATCGGTCAGACCGCATAACAACATACGTTGTTCCCTTTGTCATTAGTATGTTACTTGCCCGAGATTCGATCGTCGGTATCTCGATACCTAGTTCAATCTCGTAACCGGCAAGTCTCTTTACTCGTTCCGTAACACATCATCCCGCAACTAACTTATTAGTCACAATGCTTGCAAGGCTTATAATGATGTGCATTACCGAGTGGGCCCAGAGATACCTTTCCGACAATCAGAGTGACAAATCCTAATCTCGAAATACGCCAACCCAACAAGTACCTTTGGAGACACCTGTAGAGCACCTTTATAATCACCCATTTACGTTGTGACGTTTGGTAGCACACAAAGTGTTCCTCCGGTAAACGGGAGTTGCATAATCTCATAGTCATAGGAACATGTATAAGTCATGAAGAAAGCAATAGCAACATACTAAACGATCGGGTGATAAGCTAACGAAATGGGTCAAGTCAATCACGTCATTCTCCAAATGAGGTGATCTCGTTAATCAAATGACAACTCATGTCTATGGCTAGGAAACATAACCATCTTTGATTAACGAGCTAGTGAAGTAGAGGCATACTAGTGACACTCTGTTTGTCTATGTATTCACACATGTATTATGTTTCCGGTTAATACAATTCTAGCATGAATAATAAACATTTATCATGATATAAGGAAATAAATAATACTTTATTATTGCCTCTAGGGCATATTTCCTTCAGTCTCCCACTTGCACTAGAGTCAATAATCTAGTTTACACAGTAATGATTCTTACACCAATGGAGCCTTGGTGCTGATCATGTTTTGCTCGTGGAAGAGGCTTAGTCAACGGGTCTGCAACATTCAGATCTGTATGTATCTTGCAAATTTCTATGTCTCCCACCTGGACTAAATCCTGGATGGAATTGAAGCGTCTTTTGATGTGCTTGGTTCTCTTGTGAAATTTGGATTCCTTTGCCAAGGCAATTGCACCAGTATTGTCACAAAAGATTTTCATAGGAACCGATGCACTAGGTATGACACCTAGATCGGATATGAACTCCCTCATCCAGACTCCTTCATTTGCTGCTTCCGAAGCAGCTATGTACTCCGCTTCACATGTAGATCCCGCCACGACGCTTTGTTTAGAACTGCACCAACTGACAGCTCCACCGTTCAATGTAAATACGTATCCGGTTTGCGATTTAGAATCGTCCGGATCAGTGTCAAAGCTTGCATCAACGTAACCATTTACGATGAGCTCTTTGTCACCTCCATATACGAGAAACATATCCTTAGTCCTTTTCAGGTATTTCAGGATGTTCTTGACCGCTGTCTAGTGATCCACTCCTGGATTACTTTGGTACCTCCCTGCTAAACTTATAGCAAGGGACACATCAGGTCCAGTACACAGCATTGCATACATGATAGAGCCTATGGCTGAAGCATAGGGAACATCTTTCATTTTCTCTCTATCTTCTGCAGTGGTCGGGCATTGAGTCTTACTCAATCTCACACCTTGTAGTACAGGCAAGAACCCTTTCTTTGCTTGATCCATTTTGAACTTCTTCAAAATTTTGTCAAGGTATGTGCTTTGTGAAAGTCCAATTAAGCGTCTTGATCTATCTCTATAGATCTTAATGCCTAATATATATGCAGCTTCACCGAGGTCTTTCATTGAAAAACTCTTATTCAAGTATCCCTTTATGCTATCCAGAAATTCTATATCATTTCCAATTAGTAATATGTCATCCACATATAATATCAGAAATGCTATCGAGCTCCCACTCACTTTCTTGTAAATACAGGCTTCTCCAAAAGTCTTTATAAAACCAAATGCTTTGATCACACTATCAAAGCATTTATTCCAACTCCGAGAGGCTTGCACCAGTCCATAAATGGATCGCTGGAGCTTGCACACTTTGTTAGCTCCTTTGGATCGACAAAACCTTCGGTTGCATCATATACAACTCTTCTTCCAGAAATCCATTCAGGAATGCAGTTCTGACATCCATTTGCCAAATTTCATAATCATAAAATGCGGCAACTGTTAACATGATTCGGACAGACTTAAGCATCACTACGGGTGAGAAGGTCTCATCGTAGTCAATCCCTTGAACTTGTCGAAAACCTTTTGCAACAAGTCGAGCTTTATAGACAGTAACATTACCATCAGCGTCAGTCTTCTTCTTGAAGATCCATTTGTTTTCAATGGCTTGCCGACCATCGGGCAAGTCAACCAAAGTCCATACTTTGTTCTCATACATGGATCCCATCTCGGATTTCATGGCTTCAAGCCATTTTGCGGAATCTGGGCTCACCATCGCTTCTTCATAGTTCGTAGGTTCGCCATGGTCTAGTAACATGACCTCCAGAACAGGATTACCGTACCACTCTGGTGCGGATCTTGATCTAGTTGACCTACGAGGTTCAGTAATAACTTGATCTGAAGTTTCATGATCATTATCATTAACTTCCTCACTAATTGGTGTAGGTGTCGCAGAAACTGATTTCTGTGATGATCTACTTTCCAATAAGGGAGCAGGTACAGTTACCTCATCAAGTTCTACTTTCCTCCCACTCACTTCTTTCGAGAGAAACTCCTTCTCTAGAAAGGATCCATTCCTAGCAACGAATATCTTGCCTTCGGATCTGTGATAGAAGGTGTACCCAACAGTCTCCTTTGGGTATCCTATGAAGACACATTTCTCCGATTTGGGTTTGAGCTTATCAGGTTGAAGTTTCTTCACATAAGCATCGCAACCCCAAACTTTAAGATACGACAACTTTGGTTTCTTGCCAAACCATAGTTCATAAGGCGTCGTCTCAATGGATTTTGATGGTGCCCTATTTAACGTGAATGCAGCCGTCTCTAAAGCATAACCCCAAAACGATAGCGGTAAATCAGTAAGAGACATCATAGATCGCACCATATCTAGTAAAGTGCGATTACGACGTTCGGACACACCATTACGCTGTGGTGTTCCGGGTGGCGTGAGTTGCGAAACTATTCCTCATTGTTTCAAATGTAGACCAAACTCGTAACTCAAATATTCTCCTCCACGATCTGATCGTAGAAACTTTATTTTCTTGTTACGATGATTTTCAACTTCACTCTGAAATTCTTTGAACTTTTCAAATGTTTCAGACTTATGTTTCATTAAGTAGATATACCCATATCTGCTTAAATCATCTGTGAAGGTGAGAAAATAACGATATCCGCCACGAGCCTCAATATTCATCGGACCACATACATCTGTATGTATAATTTCCAACAAATCTGTTGCTCTCTCCATAGTACCGGAGAACGGTGTTTTGGTCATCTTGCCCATGAGGCACGGTTCGCAGGTACCAAGTGATTCAAAATCAAGTGATTCCAAAATTCCATCAGTATGGAGTTTCTTCATGCGCTTTACACCGATATGACCCAAACGGCAGTGCCACAAATAAGTTGCACTGTCATTATTAACTCTGCATCTTTTGGCTTCAACATTATGAATATGTGTATCACTACTATCGAGATTCATTAAAAATAGACCACTCTTCAAGGGTGCATGACCATAAAAGATATTATTCATATAAATAGAAAAACCATTATTCTCTGATTTAAATGAATAACCGTCTCGCATTAAACAATATCCAGATATAATGTTCATGCTCAACCCTGTCACCAAATAACAATTATTTAGGTCTAATATTAATCCCGAAGGTAGATGTAGAGGTAGCGTGCCGACGGCGATCACATCGACTTTGGAACCATTTCCCACGCGCATCGTCACCTCATCCTTAGCCAATCTCTGCTCAATCCGTAGCCCCTGTTTCGAGTTGCAAATATTAGCAACAGAACCAGTATCAAATACCCAGGTGCTACTACAAGCATTGGTAAGGTACACATCGATAACATGTATATCACATATACCTTTGATAACCTTGCCATGCTTCTTTTCCGCCAAAAACTTGGGGCAGTTCTGCTTCCAGTGGCCAGTCTGCTTATAGTAGAAACACTCAGTTTCAGGCTTAGGTCCAGACTTGGATTTCTTCTCCTGAACAGCAACTTGCTTGCTGTTCTTCTTGAAGTTTCCTTTCTTCTTCCCTTTGCCCTTTTTCTTGAAGCTAGTGGTTTTACTGACCATCAACACTTGATGCTCCTTTTTGATTTCTACCTCCGCAGCCTTTAGCATTGCGAAGAGCTCGGGAATTGTCTTACTCATCCCTTGCATATTATAGTTCATCACGAAGCTCTTGTAGCTTGGTGGCAGTGATTGAAGAATTCTGTCAATGACGCTATCATCCGGAAGATTAACTCCAGTTGAATCAAGTGATTGTTATACCCAGACATTTTGTGTATATGCTCACTGACAGAACTATTCTCTTCCATCTTGCAGCTATAGAACTTATTGGAGACTTCATATCTCTCAATCCGGGCATTTGCTTGAAATATTAACTTCAACTCCTGGAACATCTCATATGCTCCATGACGTTCAAACGTCGTTGAAGACCCGGTTCTAAGCCGTAAAGCATGGCACACTGAACTATCGAGTAGTCATCAACACGTGACTGACAGGCATTCACAATGTCTGCAGTTGCTGGTGCAGGTGGTACACCTAGGGTGCTTCCAGGACGTAATTTTTCTGTGCAGCAATGAGGATAATCCTCAAGTTACGGACCCAGTCCGTGTAATTGTGGCACGACCGGATTTTGGGATACAAATTCCCAGAAAAACGGCCTTTGTGCTCACCAGCCCCAGGATTACTGTTAGCTGATGAGGTACCAACTTGATACAAGAAATCCAGCAAGTACAAAAATATGTAGTAAAGACCATTGAGGCCTAGGTGTACAACACTTGGTTTCTAATGGTTTAGAGGGCGGAATGGTTGGATACATCTGCGTCTATGCGACTCCATTTTCCCACAAGAACAGCTGACCAGGATAACTCCTATCTTCGCGAGGCTGCACATGTCAACACATAGGTTCCGAGGTTGTCACCGCGATGCTTATCTCCAAGCGAGGAATCTGGCCAAGACAATAGCCAGGGACAAGCCAATGAGTACGTTTGAATGTACTCGCAAACATTAAGAACACGGGTATAAAATATTAGGACATGCTCCGGATTATTCATGTGATCAACGTCCGTCACGAAAATATACGAAAAACCAAGATGCACACATATGGTTATAAAATAACCAAAGTAAAGTACTGGGTGCCAAACGAGGTCTGAAGACTCCTCGAGCGGAAACTGCAGAATAGTAATACTGGTGCCAAACGAGTGTCTGAATGACTCCTCGAGCGGAAAATGCAGAATAATAATACTGGTGCCAAACGAGTGTCTGAATGACTCCTCGAGCGGAAAATGCAGAAATAATATGCCGCAGTCGGGCGTCTGAGCGACACCACATAAAGGGCTTATAAAAGATAATCACAGTGAATATCCAGGAGGTAGAACCATCCCAGGGATACTCAATAAAATGCATATATAAATGGTTAGTCCAAAACAATAAAGATCACAATACATATGTGCCATAATCATAAACAATATTTAGTACAGTCGTTTCTCCATCCGAAAACCGATAATTAGTCAAGTCGTATCTCCATCCGAATACCGTTACAGATTCTAGTTAAATCGTTCTCCATCCGAATACCGTTACTGAGCTAGTTAAACGTTCTCCATCCGAATACCGTTATCAAGATTTAACTCAGACTGTGGTCTTACTCAAGAACATGACTATCCACAGGATATATCCTCTGCAGAGGGAGTACCATTTTCCACGAGTAACGGGATTACTCAGTCCCTCGGGACTAATTCCGTCTACGGTCTTTTGATTGAAAACACGCCTGACCTGCACACACCAGCTTAACTCACCAGTGCCTGGAATCACCCACGACACCTGCCAAGCAAAACTCTAAGTGGGGAGGCTACAACCTCGACGTAGCATGGGATCACAAAATTTATACCGCGCGCAAACTGGGGAGCTATCCCCCTTCGGCTACAACCGAAACACCCATGCCCCCGGACCGAATGACAGGCTTTAATCCGTGGCCACGGGACCTTCATCACGGCCTCTCTGTACGGTGTGTGCTTTGGAAAGGGGTTGACAACCTACTGAACCATACCCTGTCCCCTGCAGGGACAAGTGGTGGTACCGACAAAAGGAAGCTACTGAACAAGACTCGGTCTACAACCGACTCAGGTGATCCAAGTATCCACCAACAATATTACCACTAGTGAAATAAATCACCACTCCTCGAGCCTCACCATGCTATGCCGGGCATACTCGTCACAACGAGGGATTAGGGACAAGCTCGTGTCTACCCAAGACCACGACTTTCCCGCTTCCTACCGGTGTGCAAGAGAAGCTCACGAGGGCGATCCAAATCCTTAGGGTATCCATTGCTGGCCACAAACAACTCCAAAGTGCACTCATGCACGAGACTACATCGATACATAAACTGTCACATACTCCAAGTCAAAAGGTGCTGTGATCGCATCAAAACACCACAACAAAATATTATGCCAGAGTTCAGAAATGCTTGCCTTCAAGAGTATGCAAAGGATGCACTTATTGGAAGCTTTCCTTTTCCTCCAAAAATCCTATTTTGCAAAATACACAAATACAAATATTTCAAACACAGTACCAAAACCTGTCTCAAATATTTTTGAAATAAATCTTAAAATAAACTAGATGAAATTTGAGAGAGGTAGGAAAAAGAATCAACTCATTTGGAGTTTTATTTTAAAAGTTATAGCCAGTCAAAGTTTGGTCAAATCTGTTTTTAAATAAAACCAGAAAAGAGGAAAACGCTTCAGCAGAAATACGCTTACGCAGCAGGGAAACGCACTCGGGGTTTTGCGCCTCCACTTAAACAGAGAGAGGGCGCTGCGCGGGTCGCTGACAGTGGGTCCAGAGGGCCCACTGGTCAGGTTTGACCGTTCTTCCCTCCTTCTCCTCTCTTCTTCCCGACGGGAGCGGGGCTCCGGCGATCGCCGGCGACGAACGGCGGCGCCTCACGGGCATCCAAGGGCGGGGATGGAACGGCTAGACCGAGGCGGTCCTTTAGGTGGTGGTTGGGTCGACGGAGGTGGCAGGAATCGCCGGCGGCGAGCTCCGCGGCGGAGGAAAAGCTACGGTGGTGGAAGTGACTTTGGTGCTCCGGTGGTCTCCGATCGGAGTTGGGTAGCTGGGCAGCTCCGCAAGGACTACGGGGAGGTCTTGGTGGTGCTGGTTGGGCGAGAGGGTGGCCGGTTGCGACGAATCGCACCGGGGCTTGGCGGGGCCGAGCTGGCCGGAGTTGGGGAGGACGGCCACTACTCGATCTACTGCTAGGGGAGCTCTACGGGGAGTGCTGAGTCGCGTGAGTGCTCGGAGGGGCTCGGGGACCCTTTATTAGCGCTCGAGGCTGGTCCCGGTGGCAGAGGATAGGATCGCCGGCGACAGCCGTTGCTGTAGTGCAGGGCATCTGGCGGGACGAACGACGTTCCGACGAGGGAGGATAAGCACGGCCTGTGCTCGGGGCAGCTGTCGTGCGCTGGTGGTTGGGCGGCGCCGTCCGCGGCGGAATCCGCTGCCGACGCCGGCGTGCCGCCAAGGGCGCGGCCAGCGGCGCAGCAGGGCCAGAGGATCGTGGAGCAGGGGGCGGCTAGTGCGCGGCTCAGCGATGCAGAGGGCCAGGGTCGGGTCGCGTCGCGTGCGGCAGTGCGGCGTGTCGGCGTAGTGCGCGCGCGTGCAAAACGTGCGCTCTGGGCGCGCCCAGAGCACGCACGGCAGGTGCTCGACGGAATGCCAGCGTGGTCTAGAGCGCGAGGGTGGAGCAGGCACTGCACAGGATGACGGTAGGGGTAGCAAGGCACTCTGTGGACAAGGTGGATAGGTCAGGGGTTCAAGTCCACCATGCAAACCAGAGAGCTTGCCAAAAATGGCTGTGCACACTAGGTGTTCGACAGAATGTCAAGTGCACCTAGGCAACTCTTGGAGTGGCCAAAATCTCCAGATCAGTGTCTCTCTAGGTGCAGGAGATGATGGCAAGGTTAGTTTGGCAAAGACAGAAAGTTGATAGTGCAAGTTTTGCAAAACTCCAGTTTTGGGCAGAAAGAAAAGGGGTTTAGAACATGCACTTCAAAATCTCCAATGAGCCCAATCTCCTGGACTTAAGAGTTTGGTAGGGAGGGCTACAAGTAGGAGAAAGCTCAGGGTTGCTAGAGCAAAGAAAATTAAGTTTGCTGTACAAATCATCAAATTGGACCAGAATGCAAAAGAGGTTGATCCACTCAAATTTTTCAAAGAACATCATTGGTTTTTTGCTTGAAGATGAATTGTATGCATCCACTGTCATCTCCAAACACTTGGAAGAATTTTTGAAGAAATATTTAAATGGGTTGCAGTGCAAAAGTGCCTACTGGACCAGATTGGAAAAATTGGTGTAGAGCTCAAAATCTCCAATGGCCAGAAGGTATCTTTGCATAAAAGTGATGTGGAAACATCACATGACATCCCCAAATTTTGGTGGAATTTTTAAAAGCATTTGTCAAGAGGTTGTAGTGCAAATAGGCCCCAAATGCAAAAGGAATCATTTTAAAGAAAGAAAGCTTTTTGAATAAATAAATCTTGCAACATTTGAATCCACTGAATAAATAATTGTTTTATTTTAGAGAGAAATCAGTCCAACAATACCTTTGAAGGTTTCTCCCACTAGAGGCAAAAATCCAAATCACAAAAGGTAAAACTTGACAATTGGAAAAGTTTTATTTCCTGGCAATATTTTAATAAACAAAACAAGGCCAAAAATTTTGGGTGTCACAACACTAGCCCCCTTTAGAAAAAATCTCGTCCTCGAGATTTGTTAAAAGTTGTTTTGGACAAGAATTGTTTTTGAAAAAAAATCGTTTTTATGAATGAAATCCTTTAGTTGCACAAAAACCAAAAGGCTACAGTGAGAGGGCAATAAGTGGTGTAAAACCACAGTGTGCTACACTGGCGCAGTGTGGAAAAAAATCCACGGTTAGGGAAAACGAGATATTTCTACGGGATACAGTAATTTAGAATAAATTCTAAATTACTAAAATACGCTGGTCGCACCCGGGAGCACAGTGCTCTCTCTGGCTGACAGGTGGGCCCAGGGCCCACTGTCGGCCTCTTCTCCTTCCTCTGGCTCTCTCTTCTCTCTCGCACGCTCTCCCGCGCTTCCTCCACCGGCGATGCCTAGCTCGTAGGGCATCGAGGCCGTACCATGGTAGTGCGCGGCGTGCGTGCTGCTGGTGCAGCGTGCACTCACCTCGCGGGCCAGGGCGCTGTCGGCACTGCTCGCGGACTCGCCTCCGAACATCGGCGGTCGAGCGACGAGTGTCGCTGGTGGACCTCGCCCACCGTACACCGATCTCGGGCTATAAGACGCTCGCGGTGCTCCTCTCTACTCCCTCACACCCGGCCTCGCTCCTTCTTCTCCTTCCTTCTCCTCCATAGCTGCTGGCAGGAGCTCGAGCCGAGGCTCTAATGGCGGAGGCAATGCCGGACTGGTATGTGGTCCTGGTGTGTGGAGGCCTGGCGGTGCTGCTGGGGTTCTCCGTGCTCCTGTGCGCGATGATCCTGGATGATCGTCGTGATGCTGCCGCTCGAGTGTTAGCTCGTCGCGGTGGCGGCGATCACGTGGATTAGGCGCGGCATCGGGGCTGACTGCTGTCGGAGTGCTGGGGCGGCTCGCGTTTGAAGGAACACTCGCAAAACTCTCTTACTGGGACGGTGGTGTCCTCGAGTGTAGTTAGATAGGCGCAAAAAAAAATATAGTGTGCTCAAGAATCTGTAACAGTGCTCGAGGTCGAGTGGTGGCTGCTGAGAGTAACGGTGTTGCGCGAATAAAGATCCACGTTGAGAAAATGCATATATACGCGGCAATAACTCGGGGAAAAGAAATCCCCTCGAAAACATGTTGCGAGAAGAAAATAATTAAAACAACCCTAACAGCAGTAACACTGCTCACAAAACAGGAACTAAAGAAAAATCGGATCCGTCGCACGAGGATTTTACGAACATGCTGCAACACATAAATACAAGTACTGGACAATAAATACATCGGAGGCGTTTACAAAGAAAACGGTAAAGCGACAGGGTCCTGAGAAAACGCCTCTGGCACTGGGGCACACTCCTCTTCTATCGGGGGAAGCGGGTTGACCAGACGATGAATGCGCCCTTCTTGGTCAGGCCTCAGTGGTCTGCCAATAGCGATCCGAGGATTTAAATCAGCGAGGCTCTGGAGATAACCCATTACTCGCTGAGTTAAACGCTCCTGAGCGATGACGTACTGGGCAAGGTTGGCCAGTACTGGATCTCTCTCAATGCGCCCACCGGGAAAAGATGCAACTTCTCCGGGTGCTGCACGGCTCGGAAAATAATAGTACCCTCGCTCACTGGCGTAGGGTACCGCGAATCGAAGGCGGGTGAGCGCCTCGTACGCAGCAGCTTCTATGGCCATCTGCGGAGTCGGCATGGATTTCCCCACGAAGGAGACTTCCGTTGGATCTTGGTTTGGGTAGGCGGGAGGGATGTGCACCACTGCCCAATATTTCGAGGTGGAAGGAGTGATCCTCGATTTGAGCAACTCGTACTGGGGTGGACGGGTGGCACTCATAGTACTGCAGGTAAAGTCCCACAATAATTTGACAAAACTGCCCGGGGTTGCGTCTGGGGTTCTCAGATAAATGCTGGGGGTCGACATGGCAGGGAAAGGCTGTGAGTGCTGCGCACAAAGGTGAGGGGTGCTCGGCAAGGTCACGGAGTGGCCCTTATATAGCACCGGGGCTGGGATCAAACACTGGAGGAGAGGTGACTGGGTGACGATCCTGTACTCGGGTCAAAGCCACAGATATACACATCACATAAATGTGACGCATTACTATGGGCGCTGACGGGGTTGGTCTAGGTAGCTGCGCCCGAGAAATAAAAAAATGCAACTGTACGCCAACGTACACATGCATAGCTACTACTCCCAAAAATAAGAGTGCTCAAACAGACAGCATGCAACAAAAGCGATACAAGGCCACACATTACAAAGCGTAGGAAAACTAAGGCTCGATACAACTTTGAGCGACTTAGTCTACTTCGTTAATGTCCAAGTGGGCTGGCCTTGCGGACGCCGATGCTTCTCCACGGTTCTCACCGTCGGGATTTGCTGGTTGAGGCTGTGGTGCTGCAGGGTCGGGGAGATGGTGATGACCATCCCGAGGGTTGTTGGCCCAAATCCCGTTGGAATGGGTTTCCAAAAGGCGACGAAGCGCTTCTGGGGTCACCAAAGTGCTCTGGTTGAGGGTTGGCGTAGACCTCAAGGGATCGATCGGGTGTCCGAACAGCACGACTGGGTTGTCGGTGTCGGGCTCCGCTTCTCTCCTCGCCGGGGCTCGGCGAACCAGCTCTCCACGAGCTGCGATCAGATCGAGAGTGACCTGATCGAACAGTTGCTCTAGTGCGCTTACATAGCGCACCAGATGCAACAGCGCAGGATCCGTCTCGTGGTCTCCGTTGGCAACTTGGGGCGTCCTACCATACCCGTCACTACTGGGGTAGTAGTAGAACGAGCGACAGTTAACTCTGGGCGACAAGTGCCGGAGTTGAACTATAGCTTCGCGGGCTGCCAGTTGGATGGCTTGTGGCTCAAAGGAAGTTGTCCTTCCAGTGAACCTGTAGGGGCGTTCTGGCGACAGACCCCTACCGTAGATGTGCACAGTGGCCCAGTACTGACGGCTTTCACCGTACATGGGTCCTTGGTACACAACATACTCAGGAGGCTCTTCTAACGCATAGGCACGGCGGGTGAGGTTTGCGAGCACGGTCACAAAACCTCCAAGGTTGGTCGCTGTGGTCTCATTGTGAACAATGGGACCAGGCATCGTGGCTGGGTTTGGGGGAAAGAGGCTGTGCTGTGCTGAGGCTAGCGTGCCCTTTTTATAGGGAAAGGGGATGGAGTCTTCCTCCGCACGCTTGCGATAGAGACGGGTTGGGTGTCGGTCACTGGCGCGTGATCGACGGGCTAGGCTGATAGGTTGGGCACCGTCCGCCGAAAGGGCGTCGGGTCACTGTGGAGCTACCTTACGCGGGAAGCTTGACCGGGGTCAGGCTAAGGTCTGATGGTTTGGGTTAACCTAGGTTTATTGACCTGGCTAAGATAGGATTAGCCAATGGTCAGCCTGGCTCTGATACCAAGTCTGTCACGACCGGATTTTGGGATACAAATTCCCAGAAAAACGGCCTTTGTGCTCACTAGCCCCAGGATTACTGTTAGCTGATGAGGCACCAACTTGATACAAGAATTCCAAGCAAGTACAAAATATGTAGTACAAGACCATTGTGGCCTAGGAGTACAACATTTGGTTTCTAATGGTTGAGGGCGGAAGCGATTGGGTACATCTGCGTCTATGGGACTCCATTTCCCACAAGAACGGCTGACCAGGATAACTCCTATCTTCGCGAGGCTGCACACGTCAACACGTAGGCTCCGAGGGTGTCACCGCGATGCATACCTCCACGCAAGGCAATCTGGCCAAGACAATAGCCAGGGACAAGCCAGTGAGTACGTTTGAATGTACTCGCAAACATTAAGAACATGGGTATAATATATCCAACATATTCCAGATTTAATAGTCGAACATACATCCGTCACGAAAATATACGAGAAGCCATGATGCACACATATGGATAAAAATATACCAAAATAAAATACTGGGTGCCAAACGAGTGTCTGAATGACTCCTCGAGCGGAAATTGCAGAAATAATAATACTGGTGCCAAACGAGTGTCTGAATGACTCCTCGAGCGGAAAATGCGGAATAGTAATACTGGTGCCAAACGAGTGTCTGAATGACTCCTCGAGCGGAAAATGCAGAAATAATGATGCCGCAGTCGGGCGTCTGAGCGACACCACATAAAGGGCTTATAAAAGATAAATCACAGTGAATATCCAGGAGGTAGAACCATCCCAGGGATACTCAATAGAAATGCATGATATAAATGGTTAGTCCAAAACAGTAAAGATCACAATACATATGTGCCATAATCATAAACAATATTTAGCACAGTCGTTTCTCCATCCGAAAACCGATAAATTAGCCAAGTCGTATCTCCATCCGAATACCGTTGCAGAGTTCTAGTTAAATCGTTCGCCATCCGAATACCGTTACTGAGCTCTAGTTAAACCGTTCTCCATCCGAATACTGTTATCAAGATTTAACCCAGACTGTGGTCCTATACTCAAGAACATTACTATCCGACAGGATATATCCTCTGCAGAGGGAGTACCATTTTCCACGAGTAACGGGATTACTCAGTCCCTCGGGACTAATTCCGTCTAGGGTCTTTTGATTGAAAACACGCCTGACCTGCACACACCAGCTTAACTCACCAGTGCCTGGAATCACCCACGACACCTGCCAAGCAAAACTCTAAGTGGGGAGGCTACAACCTCGACGTAGCATGGGATCACAAAATTTATACCGCGCGCAAACTGGGGAAGCTATCCCCTTCGGCTACAACCGAAACACCCATGCCCCCGGACCGAATGACAGGCTTTAATCCGCGGCCGCGGGACCTTCATCACGGCCTCTCTGTACGGTGTGTGCTTTGGAAAGGGGTTGACAACCTACTGAACCATACCCTGTCCCCTGCAGGGACAAGTGGTGGTACCGACAAAAGGAAGCTACTGAACAAGACTCGGTCTACAACCGACTCATGTGATCCAAGTATCCACCAACAATATTACCACTAGTGAAATAAATCACCACTCCTCGAGCCTCACCATGCTATGCCGGGCATACTCGTCACAACGAGGGATTAGGGACAAGCTCGTGTCTACCCAAGACCACGACTTTCCCGCTTCCTACCGGTGTGCAAGAGAAGCTCACGAGGGCGATCCAAATCCTTAGGGTATCCATTGCTGGCCACAAACAACTCCAAAGTGCACTCATGCACGAGACTACATCGATACATAAACTGTCACATATACTCCAAGTCAAAAGGTGCTGTGATCGCATCAAAACACCACAACAAATATTATGCCAGAGTTCAGAAATGCTTGCCTTCAAGAGTATGCAAAGGATGCACTTATTGGAAGCTTTCCTTTTCCTCCAAAAATCCTATTTTGCAAAATACACAAATACAAATATTTCAAACACAGTACCAAAACCTGTCTCAAATATTTTTGAAATAAATCTTAAAATAAACTAGATGAAATTTGAGAGAGGTAGGAAAAAGAATCAACTCATTTGGAGTTTTATTTTAAAAGTTATAGCCAGTCAAAGTTTGGTCAAATCTGTTTTTAAATAAAACCAGAAAAGAGGAAAACGCTTCAGCAGAAATACGCTTACGCAGCAGGGAAAACGCACTCGGGGTTTTGCGCCTCCACTTAAACAGAGAGAGGGCGCTGCGCGGGTCGCTGACAGTGGGTCCAGAGGGCCCACTAGTCAGGTTTGACCGTTCCTTCCCTCCTTCTCTTCTCTTCTTCCCGACGGGAGCGGGGCTCCGGCGATCGTCGGCGACGAACGGCGGCGCCTCACGGGCATCCAAGGGCGGGGATGGAACGGCTAGACCGAGGCGGTCCTTTAGGTGGTGGTTGGGTCGACGGAGGTGGCAGGAATCGCCGGCGGCGAGCTCCGCGGCGGGGAAAAGCTACGGTGGTGGAGTGACTTTGGGGTTCCGGTGGTCTCCGACCGGAGTTGGGTAGCTGGGCAGCTCCGCAAGGCTACGGGGAGGGTCTTGGTGGTGCTGGTTGGGCGAGAGGGTGGCCGGTTGCGACGAATCGCACCGTGGCTTGGCGGTGGCCGAACTGGCCGGAGTTGGGGAGGACGGCCACTACAGCTCGATCTACTGCTAGGGGAGCTCTACGGGGAGTGCCTGAGGTCGCGTGAGTGCTCGGAGGGGCTCGGGGACCCTTTATATAGCGCTTGAGGCAGGTTCCCGCGGTGGCCGAGGATAGGATCGCCGGCGACAGCCGTTGCTGTAGGTGCAGGGCATCTTGGTGGCGACGAACGCGTTCCGACGAGTGGGAGGATAAGCACGGCCTGTGCTCGGGGCAGCTGTCGTGCGCTGGTGGCTTGGGCGGCGCCGTCCGCGGCGGAATCCGCTGCCGACACCGGCGTGCCGCCAAGGGCGCGACCAGCGGTGCAGTAGGACGCCAGAGGGATCGTGGAGCAGGGGGGCGGCTAGTGCGCGGCTCAGCGATGCAGAAGGAGCCAGGGTCGGGTCGCGTCGCGTGCGGCAGTGCGGCGTGCCGGCGTAGTGCGCGCGCGTGCAAAACGTGCGCTCTGGGCGCGCCCAGAGCACGCACGGCAGGTGCTCGACGGAATGCCAGCGTGGTCTAGAGCGCGAGGGTGCAGCAGGCACTGCACAGGATGACGGTAGGGGTAGCAAGGCACTCTGTGGACAAGGTGGATAGGTCAGGGGTTCAAGTCCACCATGCAAACCAGAGAGCCTGCCAAAAATGGCTGTGCACACTAGGTGTTCGACAGAATGTCAGGTGCACCTAGGCAACTCTTGGAGTGGCCAAAATCTCCAGATCAGTGTCTCTCTAGGTGCAGGAGATGATGGCAAGGTTAGTTTGGCAAAGACAGAAAGTTGATAGTGCAAGTTTTGCAAAACTCCAGTTTTGGGCAGAAAGAAAAGGGGTTTAGAACATGCACTTCAAAATCTCCAATGAGCCCAATCTCCTGGACTTAAGAGTTTGGTAGGGAGGGCTACAAGTAGGAGAAAGCTCAGGGTTGCTAGAGCAAGAAAATTAAGGTTGCTGTACAAATCATCAAATTGGACCAGAATGCAAAAGAGGTTGATCCACTCAAATTTTTCAAAGAACATCATTGGTTTTTTTGCTTGAAGATGAATTGTATGCATCCACTGTCATCTCCAAACACTTGGAAGAATTTTTGAAGAAATATTTAAATGGGTTGCAGTGCAAAAGTGCCTACTGGACCAGATTGGAAAAATTGGTGTAGAGCTCAAAATCTCCAATGGCCAGAAGGTATCTTTGCATAAAAGTGATGTGGAAACATCACATGACATCCCCAAATTTTGGTGGAATTTTTAAAAGCATTTGCCAAGAGGTTGTAGTGCAAATAGGCCCCAAATGCAAAAGGAATCATTTTAAAGAAAGAAAACTTTTTGAATAAATAAATCTTGCAACATTTGAATCCACTGAATAAATAATTGTTTTATTTTAGAGAGGAATCAGTTCCAACAATACCTTTGAAGGTTTCTCCCACTAGAGGCAAAAATCCATATCACAAAAGGTAAAACTTGACAATTGGAAAAGTTTTATTTCCTGGCAATATTTTAATAAACAAAACAAGGCCAAAATTTGTGGGTGTCACAACACTACCCCCCTTAAGAAAAAATCTCGTCCTCGAGATTTATTAAAAGTTGTTTTGGACAAGAATTGTTTTTGAAATAAAATCGCTTTTATCAATGGAATCCTTTAGTTGCACAAAAACCAAAAGGCTACAGTGAGAGGGCAATAAGTGGTGTAAAACCACAGTGTGCTACACTGGCGCAGTGTGGAAAAAAATCCACGGTTAGGGAAAACGAGATATTTCTACGGGATACAGTAATTTAGAATAAATTCTAAATTACTAAAATACGCTGGTCGCACCCGGGAGCACAGTGCTCTCTCTGGCTGACAGGTGGGCCCAGGGCCCACTGTCGGCCTCTTCTCCTTCCTCTGGCTCTCTCTTCTCTCTCGCACGCTCTCCCGCGCTTCCTCCACCGGCGATGCCTAGCTCGTAGGGCATCAAGGCCGTACCATGGTAGTGCGCGGCGTGCGTGCTGCTGGTGCAGCGTGCACTCACCTCGCGGGCCAGGGCGCTGTCGGCACTGCTCGCAGACTCGCCTCCGAACATCGGCGGTCGAGCGACGAGTGTCGCTGGTGGACCTCGCCCACCGTACACCGATCTCGGGCTATAAGACGCTCGCGGTGCTCCTCTCTACTCCCTCACACCCGGCCTTGCTCCTTCTTCTCCTTCCTTCTCCTCCATAGCTGCTGGCAGGAGCTCGAGCCGAGGCTCTAATGGCGGAGGCAATGCCGGACTGGTATGTGGTCCTGGTGTGTGGAGGCCTGGCGGTCCTGCTGGGGTTCTCCGTGCTCCTGTGCGCGATGATCCTGGATGATCGTCGTGATGCTGCCGCTCGAGTGTTAGCTCGTCGCGGTGGCGGCGATCACGTGGATTAGGCGCGGCATCGGGGCTGACTGCTGTCGGAGTGCTGCGGCGGCTCGCGTTTGAAGGAACACTCGCAAATCTCTCTTACTGGGACGGTGGTGTCCTCGAGTGTAGTTAGATAGGCGCAAAAAAAACAAAAAAATATATAGCGTGCTCAAGAATCTGTAACAGTGCTCGAGGTCGAGTGGTGGCTGCTGAGAGTAACGGTGTTGCGCGAATAAAGATCCACGTTGAGAAAATGCATATATACGCGGCAATAACTCGGGGAAAAGAAATCCCCTCGAAAACATGTTGCGAGAAGAAAATAATTAAAACAACCCTAACAGCAGTAACACTGCTCACAAAACAGGAACTAAAGAAAAATCGGATCCGTCGCACGAGGATTTTACGAACATGCTGCAACACATAAATACAAGTACTGGACAATAAATACATCGGAGGCGTTTACAAAGAAAACGGTAAAGCGACAGGGTCCTGAGAAAACGCCTCTGGCACTAGGGCACACTCCTCTTCTATCGGGGGAAGCGGGTTGACCAGACGATGAATGCGCCCTTCTTGGTCAGGCCTCAGTGGTCTGCCAATAGCGATCCGAGGATTTAAATCAGCGAGGCTCTGGAGATAACCCATTACTCGCTGAGTTAAACGCTCCTGAGCGATGACGTACTGGGCAAGGTTGGCCAGTACTGGATCTCTCTCAATGCGCCCACCGGGAAAAGATGCAACTTCTCCGGGTGCTGCACGGCTCGGAAAATAATAGTACCCTCGCTCACTGGCGTAGGGTACCGCGAATCGAAGGCGGGTGAGCGCCTCGTACGCGGCAGCTTCTATGGCCATCTGCGGAGTCGGCATGGATTTCCCCACGAAGGAGACTTCCGTTGGATCTTGGTTTGGGTAGGCGGGAGGGATGTGCACCACTGCCCAATATTTCGAGGTGGAAGGAGTGATCCTCGATTTGAGCAACTCGTACTGGGGTGGACGGGTGGCACTCATAGTACTGCAGGTAAAGTCCCACAATAATTTGACAAAACTGCCCGGGGTTGCGTCTGGGGTTCTCAGATAAATGCTGGGGGTCGACATGGCAGGGAAAGGCTGTGAGTGCTGCGCACAAAGGTGAGGGGTGCTCGGCAAGGTCACGGAGTGGCCCTTATATAGCACCGGGGCTGGGATCAAACACTGGAGGAGAGGTGACTGGGTGACGATCCTGTACTCGGGTCAAAGCCACAGATATACACATCACATAAATGTGACGCATTACTATGGGCGCTGACGGGGTTGGTCTAGGTAGCTGCGCCCGAGAAATAAAAAAATGCAATCGTACGCCAACGTACACATGCATAGCTACTACTCCCAAAAATAAGAGTGCTCAAACAGACAGCATGCAACAAAAGCGATACAAGGCCACACATTACAAAGCGTAGGAAAACTAAGGCTCGATACAACTTTGAGCGACTTAGTCTACTTCGTTAATGTCCAAGTGGGCTGGCCTTGCGGACGCCGATGCCTCTCCACGGTTCTCACCGTCGGGATTTGCTGGTTGAGGCTGTGGTGCTGCAGGGTCGGGGAGATGGTGATGACCATCCCGAGGGCTGTTGGCCCAAATCCCGTTGGAATGGGTTTCCAAAAGGCGACGAAGCGCTTCTGGGGTCACCAAAGTGCTCTGGTTGAGGGTTGGCGCAGACCTCAAGGGATCGATCGGGTGTCCGAACAGCACGACTGGGTTGTCGGTGTCGGGCTCCGCTTCTCTCCTCGCCGGGGCTCGGCGAACCAGCTCTCCACGAGCTGCGATCAGATCGAGAGTGACCTGATCGAACAGTTGCTCCAGTGCGCTTACATAGTGCACCAGATGCAACAGCGCAGGATCCGTCTCGTGGTCTCCGTTGGCAACTTGGGGCGGCCTACCATACCCGTCACGACTGGGGTAGTAGTAGAACGAGCGACAGTTAACTCTGGGCGACAAGTGCCGGAGTTGAACTATAGCTTCGCGGGCTGCCAGTTGGATGGCTTGTGGCTCAAAGGAAGTTGTCCTTCCAGTGAACCTGTAGGGGCGTTCTGGCGACAGACCCCTACCATAGATGTGTACAGTGGCCCAGTACTGACGGCTTTCACCGTACATGGGTCCTTGGTACACAACATACTCAGGAGGTCTTCTAACGCGTAGGCACGGCGGGTGAGGTTTGCGAGCATGGTCACAAAACCTCCAAGGTTGGTCGCTGTGGTCTCGTTGTGAACAATGGGACCAGGCATCGTGGCTGGGCTTGGGGGAAAGAGGCTGTGCTGTGCTGAGGCTAGCGTGCCCTTTTTATAGGGAAAGGGGATGGAGTCTTCCTCCGCACGCTTGCGATAGAGACGGGTTGGGTGTCGGTCACTGGCGCGTGATCGATGGGCTAGGCTGATAGGTTGGGCACCGTCCGCCGAAAGGGCGTCGGGTCACTGTGGAGCTACCTTACGCGGGAAGCTCGACCGGGGTCAGGCTAAGGTCTGATGGTTTGGGTTAACCTAGGTTTATTGACCTGGCTAAGATAGGATTAGCCAATGGTCAGCCTGGCTCTGATACCAAGTCTGTCACGACCGGATTTTGGGATACAAATTCCCAGAAAAACGGCCTTTGTGCTCACCAGCCCCAGGATTACTGTTAGCTGATGAGGCACCAACTTGATACAAGAATTCCAAGCAAGTACATAAATATGTAGTACAAGACCATTGTGGCCTAGGGTACAACATTTGGTTTCTAATGGTTGAGGGCGGAAGCGATTGGGTACATCTGCGTCTATGGGACTCCATTTCCCACAAGAACAGCTGACCAGGATAACTCCTATCTTCGCGAGGCTGCACACGTCAACACGTAGGCTCCGAGGGTGTCACCGCGATGCATACCTCCACGCAAGGCAATCTGGCCAAGACAATAGCCAGGGACAAGCCAGTGAGTACGTTTGAATGTACTCGCAAACATTAAGAACACGGGTATAATATATCCAACATATTCCAGATTTAATAGTCGAACATACATCCGTCACGAAAATATACGAGAAGCCATGATGCACACATATGGATAAAAATATACCAAAATAAAATACTGGGTGCCAAACGAGTGTCTGAATGACTCCTCGAGCGGAAAATGCAGAAATAATAATACTGGTACCAAACGAGTGTCTGAATGACTCCTCGAGCGGAAAATGCAGAAATAATAATACTGGTGCCAAACGAGTGTCTGAATGACTCCTCGAGCGGAAAATGCAGAAATATTAATGCCGCAGTCGGGCGTCTGAGCGACACCACATAAAGGGCTTATAAAAGAAAAATCACAGTGAATATCCAGGAGGTAGAACCATCCCAGGGATACTCAATAAAAATGCATGATATAAATGGTTAGTCCAAAACAATAAAGATCACAATACATATGTGCCATAATCATAAACAATATTTAGCACAGTCGTTTCTCCATCCGAAAACCGATAAATTAGCCAAGTCGTATCTCCATCCGAATACCGTTGCAGAGTTCTAGTTAAATCGTTCTCCATCCGAATACCGTTACAGAGCTCTAGTTAAACCGTTCTCCATCCGAATACCGTTATCAAGATTTAACCCAGACTGTGGTCCTATACTCAAGAACATTACTATCCGACAGGATATATCCTCTGCAGAGGGAGTACCATTTTCCACGAGTAACGGGATTACTCAGTCCCTCGGGACTAATTCCGTCTACGGTCTTTTGATTGAAAACACGCCTGACCTGCACACACCAGCTTAACTCACCAGTGCCTGGAATCACCCACGACACCTGCCAAGCAAAACTCTAAGTGGGGAGGCTACAACCTCGACGTAGCATGGGATCACAAAATTTATACCGCGCGCAAACTGGGGAAGCTATCCCCTTCGGCTACAACCGAAAACACCCATGCCCCCGGACCGAATGACAGGCTTTAATCCGCGGCCGCGGGACCTTCATCACGGCCTCTCTGTACGGTGTGTGCTTTGGAAAGGGGTTGACAACCTACTGAACCATACCCTGTCCCCTGCAGGGACAAGTGGTGGTACCGACAAAAGGAAGCTACTGAACAAGACTCGGTCTACAACCGACTCATGTGATCCAAGTATCCACCAACAATATTACCACTAGTGAAATAAATCACCACTCCTCGAGCCTCACCATGCTATGCCGGGCATACTCGTCACAACGAGGGATTAGGGACAAGCTCGTGTCTACCCAAGACCACGACTTTCCCGCTTCCTACCGGTGTGCAAGAGAAGCTCACGAGGGCGATCCAAATCCTTAGGGTATCCATTGCTGGCCACAAACAACTCCAAAGTGCACTCATGCACGAGACTACATCGATACATAAACTGTCACATATACTCCAAGTCAAAAGGTGCTGTGATCGCATCAAAACACCACAACAAATATTATGCCAGAGTTCAGAAATGCTTGCCTTCAAGAGTATGCAAAGGATGCACTTATTGGAAGCTTTCCTTTTCCTCCAAAAATCCTATTTTGCAAAATACACAAATACAAATATTTCAAACACAGTACCAAAACCTGTCTCAAATATTTTTGAAATAAATCTTAAAATAAACTAGATGAAATTTGAGAGAGGTAGGAAAAAGAATCAACTCATTTGGAGTTTTATTTTAAAAGTTATAGCCAGTCAAAGTTTGGTCAAATCTGTTTTTAAATAAAACCAGAAAAGAGGAAAACGCTTCAGCAGAAATACGCTTACGCAGCAGGGAAAACGCACTCGGGGTTTTGCGCCTCCACTTAAACAGAGAGAGGGCGCTGCGCGGGTCGCTGACAGTGGGTCCAGAGGGCCCACTAGTCAGGTTTGACCGTTCCTTCCCTCCTTCTCTTCTCTTCTGCCCGACGGGAGCGGGGCTCCGGCGATCGCCGGCGACGAACGGCGGCGCCTCACGGGCATCCAAGGGCGGGGATGGAACGGCTAGACCGAGGCGGTCCTTTAGGTGGTGGTTGGGTCGACGGAGGTGGCAGGAATCGCCGGCGGCGAGCTCCGCGGCGGGGAAAAGCTACGGTGGTGGAGTGACTTTGGGGTTCCGGTGGTCTCCGACCGGAGTTGGGTAGCTGGGCAGCTCCGCAAGGCTACGGGGAGGGTCTTGGTGGTGCTGGTTGGGCGAGAGGGTGGCCGGTTGCGACGAATCGCACCGGGGCTTGTCGGTGGCCGAACTGGCCGGAGTTGGGGAGGACGGCCACTACAGCTCGATCTACTGCTAGGGGAGCTCTACGGGGAGTGCCTGAGGTCGCGTGAGTGCTCGGAGGGGCTCGGGGACCCTTTATATAGCGCTCGAGGCAGGTTCCCGCGGTGGCCGAGGATAGGATCGCCGGCGACAGCCGTTGCTGTAGGTGCAGGGCATCTTGGCGGCGACGAACGCGTTCCGATGAGTGGGAGGATAAGCACGGCCTGTGCTCGGGGCAGCTGTCGTGCGCTGGTGGCTTGGGCGGCGCCGTCCGCGGCGGAATCCGCTGCCGACACCGGCGTGCCGCCAAGGGCGCGACCAGCGGTGCAGCAGGACGCCAGAGGGATCGTGGAGCAGGGGGGCGGCTAGTGCGCGGCTCAGCGATGCAGAAGGAGCCAGGGTCGGGTCGCGTCGCGTGCGGCAGTGCGGCGTGTCGGCGTAGTGCGCGCGCGTGCAAAACGTGCGCTCTGGGCGCGCCCAGAGCACGCACGGCAGGTGCTCGACGGAATGCCAGCGTGGTCTAGAGCGCGAGGGTGCAGCAGGCACTGCACAGGATGACGGTAGGGGTCGCAAGGCACTCTATGGACAAGGTGGATAGGTCAGGGGTTCAAGTCCACCATGCAAACCAGAGAGCCTGCCAAAAATGGCTGTGCACACTAGGTGTTCGACAGAATGTCAAGTGCACCTAGGCAACTCTTGGAGTGGCCAAAATCTCCAGATCAGTGTCTCTCTAGGTGCAGGAGATGATGGCAAGGTTAGTTTGGCAAAGACAGAAAGTTGATAGTGCAAGTTTTGCAAAACTCCAGTTTTGGGCAGAAAGAAAAGGGGTTTAGAACATGCACTTCAAAATCTCCAATGAGCCCAATCTCCTGGACTTAAGAGTTTGGTAGGGAGGGCTACAAGTAGGAGAAAGCTCAGGGTTGCTAGAGCAAAGAAAATTAAGTTTGCTGTACAAATCATCAAATTGGACCAGAATGCAAAAGAGGTTGATCCACTCAAATTTTCAAAGAACATCATTGGTTTTTTGCTTGAAGATGAATTGTATGCATCCACTGTCATCTCCAAACACTTGGAAGAATTTTTGAAGAAATATTTAAATGGGTTGCAGTGCAAAAGTGCCTACTGGACCAGATTGGAAAAATTGGTGTAGAGCTCAAAATCTCCAATGGCCAGAAGGTATCTTTGCATAAAAGTGATGTGGAACATCACATGACATCCCCAAATTTTGGTGGAATTTTTAAAAGCATTTGTCAAGAGGTTGTAGTGCAAATAGGCCCCAAATGCAAAAGGAATCATTTTAAAGAAAGAAAACTTTTTGAATAAATAAATCTTGCAACATTTGAATCCACTGAATAAATAATTGTTTTATTTTAGAGAGGAATCAGTTCCAACAATACCTTTGAAGGTTTCTCCCACTAGAGGCAAAAATCCATCTCACAAAAGGTAAAACTTGACAATTGGAAAAGTTTTATTTCCTGGCAATATTTTAATAAACAAAACAAGGCCAAAAATTTTGGGTGTCACAAATTGCTACCATCATCTTTCAACTTTGCTTTCTCAAGGAACACATTAAAATTCAACGGAACAATGGCAGGGGCCATTTATCTACAATTAACATAGACAAGCAAGATACTATCAGGTACTAAGTTCAAGATAAATTTAAGTTCAATTAATCATATTACTTAAGAACTCCCACTTAGATAGACATCTCTCTAATCATCTAAGTGATTACGTGATCCAAAGCAACTAAACCATGTCCGATTAACACGTGAGATGGAGTAGTTTCAATGGTGAACATCACTATGTTGATCATATCTACTATATGATTCACGCTCGACCTTTCGGTCTCTGTGTTCCGAGGCCATATCTGTATATGCTAGGCTCGTCAAGTTTAACCTGAGTATTCCGCGTGTGCAACTGTTTTGCACCCGTTGTATTTGAACGTAGAGCCTATCACACCCGATTAACAGGTGGTGTCTCAGCACGAAGAACTTTTGCAACGGTGCATACTCAGGGAGAACACTTTTATCTTGAAATTTTAGTGAGAGATCATCTTATAATGCTACCGTCAATCAAAGCAAGATAAGATGCATAAAGGATTAACATCACATGCAATCAATATAAGTGATATGATATGGCCATCATCATCTTGTGCTTGTGATCTCCATCTTCGAAGCACCGTGCTTGTGATCTCCATCTCCGAAGCACCGTCATGATCACCATCATCACCGGCGCGACACCTTGATCTCCATCGTAGCATCGTTGTCGTCTCGCCAACTTATTGCTTTTACGACCATCGCTACCGCTTAGTGATAAAGTAAAACTATTACATGGTGATTGCATCTCATACAACAAAGCGACAACCATATGGCTCCTGCCAGTTGCCGATAACTCGGTTACAAAACATGATCATCTCATACAACACATTATATCACATCATGTCTTGACCATATCACATCACAACATGCCCTGCAAAAACAAGTTAGACGTCCTCTACTTTGTTGTTGCAAGTTTTACGTGGCTGCTACGGGCTTAGCAAGAACCGTTCTTACCTACGCATCAAAACCACAATGATAGTTTGTCAAGTTGGTGCTGTTTTAACCTTCGCAAGGACCGGGCGTAGCCACACTCGGTTCAACTAAAGTGAGAGAGACAGACACCCGCCAGTCACCTTTAAGCAACGAGTGCTCCGAACGGTGAAACCAGTCTCGCGTAAGCGTACGCGTAATGTCGGTCCGGGCCGCTTCATCTCACAATACCGCTGAACCAAAGTATGACATGATGGTAAGCAGTATGACTTATATCGCCCACAACTCACTTGTGTTCTACTCGTCCATAGCATCAACGCATAAAACCAGGCTCGGATGCCACTGTTGGGGAACGTAGTAATTTCAGAAAATTTCCTACGCACACGCAAGATCATGGTGATGCATAGCAACGAGAGGGGAGAGTGTTGTCCACGTACCCTCGTAGACCGACAGCGGAAGCGTTCTCACAACGCGGTTGATGTAGTCGTACGTCTTCACGATCCGACCGATCAAGTACCGAATGCACGGCACGTCCGAGTTCTACACACGTTCAGCTCGATGACGTCCCTCGAACTCCGATCCAGCCGGGTGTTGAGGGAGAGTTTCGTCAGCACGACGGCGTGGTGATGATGATGATGTTCCACGGGCGCAGGGCTTCGCCTAAGCTCCGCAACGGTATTATCGATGTGTAATATGGTGGAGGGGGGCACCGCACACGGCTAAGAGATCTCAAGGATCAATTGTTGTGTCTCTGGGGTGCCCCCCTGCCCCCGTATATAAAGGAGCAAGGGAGGAGGAGGCCGGCCCTAGGAGGGAGCGCACCAAGTGTGGAGTCCTACTAGGACTCCCTAGTCCTAGTAGGATTCCACCTCCCATATGGAATAGGAAAAGAGGAAGGGAAAAAGAGAAGGAAGGAAGGGGGCGCCCCCCTTCCCTAGTCCAATTCGGACCGGACCAAGGGGAGGGGTGCGGCCACCCTTGAGGCCCTTTTTCTTCTTTCCCGTATGGCCCAATAAGGCCCAATATGTATTCTCGTAACTCTCCGGTACTCCGAAAAATACCCGAATCACTCGGAACCTTTCCGAAGTCCGAATATAGTCGTCCAATATATCGATCTTTACGTCTCGACCATTTCGAGACTCCTCGTCATGTCCCCGATCTCATTCGGGACTCCGAACTCCTTCGGTAAATCAACATACATAAACTCATAATAAAACTGTCATCGTAACTTTAAGCGTGCGGACCCTACCGGTTCGAGAACTATGTAGACATGACCGAGACACGTCTCCGGTCAATAACCAATAGCGGGACCTGGATGCCCATATTGGCTCCCACATATTCTACGAAGATCTTTATCGGTCAGACCGCATAACAACGTACGTTGTTCCCTTTGTCATCAGTATGTTACTTGCCCGAGATTCGATCGTCGGTATCTCGATACCTAGTTCAATCTCGTTACCGGCAAGTCTCTTTACTCGTTCCGTAACACATCATCCCGCAACTAACTTATTAGTCACAATGCTTGCAAGGCGTATAATGATGTGCATTACCGAGTGGGCCCAGAGATACCTCTCCGACAATCGGAGTGACAAATCCTAATCTCGAAATACGCCAACCCAACAAGTACCTTTGGAGACACCTGTAGAGCACCTTTATAATCACCCATTTACGTTGTGACGTTTGGTAGCACACAAAGTGTTCCTCCGGTAAACGGGAGTTGCATAATCTCATAGTCATAGGAACATGTATAAGTCATGAAGAAAGCAATAGCAACATACTAAACGATCGGGTGATAAGCTAACGGAATGGGTCAAGTCAATCACGTCATTCTCCTAATGAGGTGATCTCGTTAATCAAATGACAACTCATGTCTATGGCTAGGAAACATAACCATCTTTGATTAACGAGCTAGTCAAGTAGAGGCATACTAGTGACACTCTGTTTGTCTATGTATTCACACATGTATTATGTTTCCGGTTAATACAAATCTAGCATGAATAATAAACATTTATCATGATATAAGGAAATAAATAATACTTTATTATTGCCTCTAGGGTATATTTCCTTCATATGATGGCTCCGGTCACCCAATGCTGGTGCAAGAAGGAGCCCGTGGTGACAGCTCCGGTGACCGAACAGAGTCCGGCCAGGTAAATATATTAGTTAAGCCTGTGCTGACTAGCTAATTGATGCATTCATTGTTTTGGTATGTACACATATTAATTAACACTCGTCTTTCTTCTTTTTTCAAGCCCTCTGGATCGAGCACAACTTCGGTAAAGAGACGAGGCCCGAAGAGAAAGTTGCGCTCGGATGAAAGGTTTGAGATCACAGCAATCACGCGCGACGGCCAACCGATTGAACCCATCCGGACAAAGGATGCATTTGCTGCTCAGTGCGGGGTTCTAGTTAGGGACAAGATCCCGATCAGCATCCACCAATGGTATAAGCCTAAGAAGGAAGACCCTGAGGTGTCTTATGTCAATGATATGCAGAAAGATGATCTTTGGACTGAGCTGAAGGAAAATTTCAGCCTACCGCCAGAGGAGGATCCGGAGAAGCCAGTTAAAGAGCAATTAATCAAGTCTCATGCTCTTAAGAAGATGGCAGACCTATTCAGGAGGTGGAAGAATGAGCTGAAAAGGTTTGTCGACAAAGAAGAGACACCAGAATTTATCGGCCGGTATGAGAAGATCAGAGATCACTGGCCCGCATTTGTGGCCCACAAGACATCTGAAAAGAGTAAGAAGATGTCAGCGACAAACAAGAAGAATGCTGCGAAGAAGAAGCTTCACTATCGCACGGGGTCAGGTGGCTACCTCAAAGCCCGGCCTAAGTGGGCCAAGGCTGAGAATTATCTGCTTGAAAAAGGGATCGAACCACAGACAATGAACTAGACAGACCGTTGCCGGACTTGGTTCTTCGGGGCTGGCGGAACCTTGGACCCTGTATCAGGGAGGTGCGTTTGGACGAACGAGCTTTTGAGAATACCAGTCAAGAAGATTTAGCAGTATATCGATGCAGCGCAGGAAGGGACGTTCGTTCCAGATAGAGAGAACGACGAGCTCACAATGGCCCTCGGGAATCCTGAGCACCCTGGACGGACACGAGGCACGCCAGGCTCCGTTCCTTGGAAGGCTGGTTTTCCAGACGCAGGCGGTTACAAAAGCCAGGAGAGGAGGAAAAAAATGGAGCAGACCAAAATTCAGAAGCTGCACGAAAGGGTTCAAGCGCTAGAGGAACGAGATGGCAATCGACATGCCGAAACTACCCCCAAAGCTACCCCGCCATCTCAGCGGAGAAGCAGCGTGGCTTCCACCAAGCTGCTTTAGCCGGAGCATGTCTTAACGGCTCCTGCTAGCTACCCCGTGGATGCTATCACCGAGTCTCAACATTGCCACCTTATGGCGGAATGGCAGAACTTCAAAGTCAAGGCCGCTGTTGGCTCTGTTTTACCTCCTGAACCCGCGCAACCTACCACTGCCGGCCGATTCCAGAAGGATATGCTAGGGTGATGGTGGATGAAATAACAGAGGGATTTGAGGACCCCCAGCTTGACCACCCTACCGGTGAAGGGGAGACTCGGCTGGGTTTATCTCTGAAGACTCCGTGCCTATGGCGGAAGGAGCTCATTAACCTTCCGAACTGGACGCCTCCGGCGAGTAAGGGCACTCCGCCGCCGCCTCCTCCTCCGGCGAGTGATCAGGGCACTCAACCTCCTTCTCCGGCGCGTGGCGGCACTCCGCCTCCTCCTCCGGCGAGTGATCAGGGCACTCAGCCTCCTTCTCCGGCGCGTGGCGGCACTCCGCCTCCTTCTCCGCCTGCACCGGCGTGCTAGAGCAGCCAGCCTCCTCCTTCTCCGCCTCGTCAGCAAGGGCGGAAGAGATCCGCCGCCGCTCCGGCTGCTCCGGCGCGTCATAGTCCTTCTCCTCTGCCTCGTAAGCAAGGAAAGGAGACAGCCGCAACCGCTCCGTCTGCTCTGCCGGCGTCTAGCAGTACAGCTTCCAGAGGCGGGAGGCAATACAGATTCGGTCCTTCTCTGAAGACTCCAGAGAAGTTACCATACGAGAGGACCGAGGAGGAGAACGCGAAGATCGTGCGAGCCGAAGTGAAGAACTTCTTTGAAGGGGTGAAAGCAAAGAAACATCCACCTCTGGATGAGAAGGTAGATCCGGTGAAAGCGAAGCGCACTCTGGATGCCCTGACAAAACCACCAAAGTCTCCGCCGAAAGGCAACTATGAGCGCATTATTGCAAAGACATTTGTCGAAGCGGAGCCATCGGGAAGTACTGTCAGTGATCAAAGGTTAAAAGAACGATGAGCTGGGAAAAAAATTGCCCAGCTCGGCGAACAAGCGAACCAATCGTGCCCCCCGCTCAAGGTGTCTAAAGACATCGTTGCTAATGATCCGAGGATGGTGGCGGGTTATGGCAATCTTGGAGATTACCTGCCCGATGATGTACATTATGAAATCATGGAGGTGGACGAACACAAATACCATTACGGGAAGCCTCTCGTCAAAGATGAAAGATCTCTAACAATGATGATGCGAAGATTACATGATTGGTACATGAAAACCTGCAGAGAGTCTGATGGGATGAATACTTTGACGCTGAGAGTTAAACCGGAGCATGACCTCGTTGGAATTGAATTGCTGAATGTTCCATTTGAGGAGTTCTTCCATTTTTTCAATCAAAAGACCCTCGATAAATCAACGATCACTTGCTACTGTCTGTAAGTAGTACTACTTCTGTCATTAAGTCTCTCTATATAGGTCAGCTCTTTCATTGCATGTATTTATAATTATCCTCACTATATTATGCAGATTGAAGATCGCCGAATTGAAGAAAAGACAAATCGGTGATATTGGGTTCATTAACACAAATCTCATAGATGCAACTACGGTTGAAAAACATGCCAAAGAAGCCGAGGCCAACTTGCTACGATCGTTGGTATTAAATCAAAACAAAGATATAATACTCTTTCCTTACAACTTCAAGTGAGTGTTACTATCTTGTGCATATTCGGTTTCCCTTATTAGTCCAGGTTATGGTAATGTAATTGATGACTTATGCATGCATGCGCAGCTTCCACTATATTCTCCTAGAGATTAAGCTTGAGCAGGGAGTAGTAACCGTCTTAGACTCGAGACGAAAAGATCCCCAAGACTATGCGGACATGACTCAAATGCTCGAGACGTAAGTTAAATCGATCATTATCCACCATATCAACAACTTTGTTCATTTCCTGATATCAAGTAATTGTTTTCTTTGTCTGGCAGGGTTTGGAGAAAATTCACCACAAAAGCTCCGGGACTGCCGAAGAAGCTGCAATTTAGACACCCGAAAGTAAGTACTATAGTAGCATGTTCCGCACACCTCCTAGTGATTCAAGCGCTAGTTTCATCAATACCATTTAGCATGCTTGCTTATCAGTTAGATTGACCTCTATTTCTTGGAAAGTGGTTGTGGCAGGAACAAGGGAATGATTTCTGTGGATACTACGTTTGCGAGTCTATCCGCCACACGACCTGTGAGCGGGGCTACTCTGACGAACAATATGAAGTGCGTAAGCAATAATATTCACAATTTTATTTTATTTCCATCATTTGTGTAGAGTTTCATTTATTCATATATATATATATATATATATATATATATATATATATATATATATGTATTGACCCCCTTCTTCAAATTAGATGTTTCGGATGCGGGATGAACTCCTAGCAGAAGATCATATGCGAGCAATTCAAGAGGAATTGGCGGCATTCTTCCTTGACCACGTGATCGCTGAAAACGGAGAATACTATGTGGACCCTGTGTTCTTACAATTTAATTAGGAGATTATATTGTAAGAGATAATTATTGTATATATGTAGCCGGTAGTGTCAGATAGATATACGAGAACTTGTTGTTCGACCAATCTCTCGGAGAAGGAGAGGTGGTCGATATCACTTCTCTCTGTATGCATATGTTCATGGCGATCTTCTCTTTCCTTCATTTTCTTACTAGCTAGCGTGTCTAGTCCTCTCTATACGTATATAGTACGTAGCATCGACCAAGCATGGAGATAAGAGAGGACACTCCTCTCTATTAATTAGCTAGCTAACACAATATAAGAAACACCTAAGTTAACCCCCCAAAACCCCCAACCCCCCCCTTCAAAAAAAAACAAAAACCCCAGCCCCTGAAATGCTGAAGCGTGGATGCCTATTGGTCCCGGTTGGTGACACCGACCGGGACTTCACCAACCGGGACAAAAGGCCCTGCCTATTGGTCCCGGTTGGTGGCACCAACCGGGACCAAAGGCTCCCCTGCCTGGGCTGGCAGCAACGGCCACGTGGAGGACCTTCTGTCCCGGTTCGTGTAAGCACCGGGACTAAAGGGTTAGGGCTTTAGTAAGGACCCTTTAGTCCCGGTTCGAAAACCGGCACGAAAGGCCCTTACCAACCGGGGTAAAAGCCCGTTTTTCTACTAGTGCTATCACAGTGCGCAAAATGGGCATTAACCCATCACGGATCAAGCCCACAAAAGACTACCTTTAAAGGAGTCGTACCAAGTGTAGAGGCCCGTTGTACGGGCTCAATTACGCTAGAGGTTGTCTTCGGATCTCCGGACAACTTCCGAAGCAAAGAGTTAATCTTCCATATCGTCCCTTTTCGCATCGGCTACCACGGACTGCTCGGACGAACCGTATTCGCTCGATTCAATGCGGTCCCTCATTATGCTTACCTTAAGCTCAAGATGCCCGGTCCACGCGGCGTCATAATAGTTAATGGAAATACGGAACGCTCCCTCCGTACCGAGGAGCACACCGTTGCCTTGGCAGCAGAAGTACGGAGCGGCCTTTTGAAGCAAAGCCTTAATTCGGCGGCCAAGCCCCCGGACACTATCAAGAGGGTCCGAACTACTCTGCAGCAGGACAACTCGGCTTGTCAAGAGCTTGACTAGCAAGTTGGCTTCCGTCCCAGTCCCAACGAAGTGGCGGCATTCACACCGCGCGTACATAACTACGCACTCAAAATACCATGGGGACAGGCGGAGGCATAACTAGCTTGTGATCCACAATACGGCTTGACCACTCCCGGACACATACACTTTCACTGTTTCTTTTCATATTTTCAGGTTTCTTCTCCAGAGACTTTCCCTGACGACTTGATCGCAGGTCCTTTCAAAGGACAAATACACCAAGACGGCAGTCAGCTAGAACGCAGAGGGGAGTTTCTAAATGGTTTCTTTAACAACCACTCTACCTGTCTCCAGGGTCCCACGCGTAGCTCTGCCTTGGTCGTGGCATGTCAAATACCCCGTTGCTTATCGCACTACTTGTATCAATGCGCTTCGACGTATTAATCAAATCACAATGGAAACAGTTTGCGGCCCGAATTTTAGGCCCCCTGCTTATTGCTTTTGCTTCTTTTCTGTCTTCCCTTTTTTTACTAATAAGCTCATCAGATAGCACACCGTACACTATGATAGGTTCGAATTTGCCAGGTGCTTCATAGCTCCCCACACAATGGCAACAAAGTCCGAACACTTTTTACAAGTATAGTTCGACACCCTAAATTTAGCACTATATGCATTGGCTCAGAATCATGTCTTTGGTCAATAGTTGGGTTGCCCGGCTCCTGTGCTTGCTACCTTACATTCCGCTATATTGGCTAACGTAGTAAAGGGAGCACTACTGCGATTGTGCCCTAGTTTCCCCGAAGGAGCACCTCAATAGAGAAAGCCGAAAACTGACTGTCATGATGCGGCAAGAGCCGGTAAGCTCTACGGAGGTTTCAAAATCGATAGAGATTTTTTCCGCATTACGCGAAGGATCGGTACTTACCCGGTCAGGTGCTTATAGCATTCTAGTTGGGATACTAGGGGCTGCGCCCAGATTTTTATTGTCAAACACCTATCGCTAAGTGAGAGTGCTAAAGCCACATAGTCTGATTGCCTCGTTAGTTGCGCTAAACACCTCCTTCAAGGACCAAACAATTGGATCAAGAGTGTTTAGGTGTCATCCCGAACACCCCCGTACTACCTACGTGGGGGCAGAAGCCGATGACAGGTCAACTCTCAGATCTCATCCACAACGGCCGCACAGGAGGTAAATTTTTTCAAACATAACAAAAATTATATTACATAACAACTTTGTTTCATCATACACGGCAGAGAGAACTTTAATATATTCATTCAAATATAATGTCTTGCAAACACTGTGTCACTACAATGCAAGACCCCTCCAGGACGTCTCCAAAATATCGTTCGGGTGTGTGGTGCTCCTTGCCCTCGGGCGGCCCCTCGGTCAAAAGCTTGGCGTCCATCTTCGCCCACCATGCCTTGACTCGTCCGAAGGCCATCCGCGTGCCCTCGATGCAGGCCGACCGCTTGATGACGTCCAGCCGAGGACAGGCGTTCACCAGCCGCTTCACAAGTCTGAAGTAACTGCCGGGTATAGCTTCGGTAGGCCACAACCGGATTTTTAAATCCATCATGGCTAGTTCGGCCACCCTATGCAGCTCGACCAGCTGCTTTAGCTGATCGGTGAAGGACACTGGATGTTCTGGCGCAAGGTTTTGCGACCAGAACAGCTTCTCCGTTGAGCTTCCTTCTTCGGCTCGGAAGAACTCCGCGGCGTCTGACACACTGCGTGGAAAATCCACAAACGCCCCTTGAGAATTCTGAATCTGGGTTAGTAAGATGTACTGCTTCTTCACATACTTGCTTTGCATACTAAACGTCTTACCCGCCGCAATCTTCCTGGCTTCCTGGATCTCCTGGAGGGCGCCCTGGGCTTCAACCCGGGCTTCTTCCGCACTCTGGCGGGCCTTGGCGAGTTCGGCCTCTCGAGCCGAAGCATCGCCCTCCAAGGCCTCGCATTTCTTCACAGCGTCCTGGAGCTCTTGCTGGACCTCGTTGACCCTGGCCTTGAGCTTCTTGCGGCCGGCTTACTCCTTGGCAGCTTTCTCCTCGGTTTCGGCCAGGGCCTTTTTAAGGGTCTCGACCTCAGTCGTCGCTCCTGCACATATCATAAGACTATGGTCAATATACATCATTTATTCTATCCGAATACACAGCGAGTCATTACATACCTTGCTGGTCTGCCAGCTGCTCCCTCGCTTGGCCGAGCTCCTCCTCGGCCCGCTCCAGTCTCTGCTTCAGTCCGGAGACTTCGGCAGCATGAGAGGTCGCAGCCAGGAACGATGCCTGCTCATTCATACAAGACACATGTAGTTAGTTTCCTGCAAAAATGAATTGATCCTCCGTCCGGTTTTGCTTGCCGAACACCGGAAAGTGTCTCAGGGGCTACTGTTTATATGGGGATTTTTCTCCTCTATGTCGCTTAACTCAAAACCTGTTAGCAGGCCGATGCAGGCTTCGGTCAGTCCGCTCTTGACCGACTGAACCCTCTCAATCACCGTACCCATAAGGATATGGTGTTCTTCCACAATGGAAGCGCCGCGCAACACTTCCAGAAGATTGTCCGGTGCCCCTGGTTGAACAGAGGTCACTGGTGGGATAGGCACAACTCCATCTTTCAAAGGATGCTACGCATCGGACTCCGGAGCCGTGTAGGTCTCCGGAACCGTATCCGAACGGTGCCCGAACTGAGTTCGGCCCCCATCGCCCGTCTCCATGGGGGACTGCTCCCCCATGTGTCCGCCTACCAAGGTTTCACCCTCTGGCGCTACCCTGATGGCTTCCTGAGACTCTCCCTGGCCAAGGAAAGTCCTTCACGACAGCACCTCGACGTCACCCTTGGCCGTGGGAGAGTAAGTGGGCGGTGGTGACGCGCTGGCCATCGCCCTTGAATCCAAAGAACGTCTTGATGAGGATCGCTGGGAGCTGTCATGGGCCGGACTACAATTGCACAATTAATCATGTTAATACAATAAGGAGGAAAGGCTGTATACACAGGCAAGTACGGGTCTGTCAGTACTTATGATGCGGCCAGGGGCTTGCTCCGGACTGCTGTCGACGTCCCACGCGGTTTTATCCGCGAGGGAGCCTCTCCCCTTCTTGGGCACCTCTGCCTCCAGATTTGTGGAGGCTGCCCTCTTCTTCCTCCCCCCATCAGGGGGAGGGTTGCTTTCCTCCTCCTCCTCCTCGTCATCTTCGGCGGCGGAGGAGTGAGTCTTGTCTTCAGACATCACGTCCGAATTGCACTTGTGGCGGGGGCCAACCCGGCCCCCCTTGGCCTTCTTCTCCGGCGGCTGATAGGGCGCCGGGACTAGCATCTTCACCAGATGCGGGATGACAGGTTCTTCGGGCAACGGACCCGAACTGTGAATTCGCTCGGCTTTCTCCGTGCATTCCTGAAAGAATAAATTAGCTGAGTATAGTTACCCTCCTTGGACAAACAGATAGAGAGTACACCTTGAGATGTTAAGCACTTACAGCACTGGCGGGGTGGGCAAGATCGTGCCCACGATCTGAGTCTATGGCCGGTGGCTTCTCGTCGCCCTTGAAGAGCAGCTTCCAGGCGTCTTCGTGAGTGGTGCCGAAGAGCGTCACCAAGGTCTGGTGCTTCTTCGGATCGAACTCACACAGAGGGGAAGTTCGGCTTTGGCAGGGGAGGATCTGGCGAACGAGCATAACCTGAATCACATCGACGAGCTTGAAGTTTTTTTCCACCATGCTTTGGATGCGCGTTTGCAGTGCCATCAGCTCATCCGATGAAGACCAATTTGGGCCCTTCTCCATCCATGAGGTCAGCCGCGTTGGAGCTCCAGACTTGAATTCGGGAGCCGCAGCCCAGGTGGCGTCGCGGGGCTCTGTGATATAGAACCATAGCTTCTGCCACTCCTTGACAGTCTCCACAAACGTGCCTTTGGGCCACGTAATGTTGGGCATCTTGCTCACCATGGCACCTCCGCACTCCGCGTGCTGGCCATCCACCACCTTCCGCTTCACGTTGAAGATCTTAAGCCACAGACCGAAGTGGGGTTGGACACGGAGGAAAGCCTCGCACACGACAATGAATGCCGAGATGTTGAGGAAAGAGTTCGGGGCTAGATAATGGAAATCTAGCCCGTAATAGTACATAAGTCCGCGGACAAAAGGGTGGAGTGGAAACCCTTGTCCGCGGACGAAATGAGGAAGGAACACCACCCTCTCGTCGGGTTTTGGTGTGGGGACGACCTGTCCCATGGCCTGGAGCCGGTGGGTGATCTCCTTCGCCAGATACCCGGCCTCTCGAAGCTCGGCGATGTCCTTCTCCTTGACGGAGCAGGCCATCCACTTACCTTGCCCTCTAGAGCCGGACATGGTTGAGAGCTTGCTCGGAGTGAAACAGACGAGAACTTGGGCGCTAGAGCTCGAGAGTGGAAGGACAGAGGAAGAAAGAAGGCGTGGGTGAAGAAAGGGAATCCTTATCCCCTTATAAAGGCAGTAAATATCGAATGCCTTCCCACTCGCCTTAAAGCTCGCCTATTTCCATGGGTTGTGTAAACGGCATGGTTTGGTTACCCACACCCGTACTGATGAGAATCCCACAATAAGGGGACACGATCTCTGCTTTGACAAGACGTGCCAATAGAAACCGCATCCCGAAACGCGGAATGGCAGACGAAAACGGTTTGAAATAATGACCGGGCAGGCGTGATGTCATCTTGCGAAAAGTTGTCAGTGGATGGGACTCGTGAAATATTATACTCTCTACGGATGTGTGTGTGGTACTTGTGTAGCAGATCCGGACACGTTCGTTGCGTCTGAAGACTATCTTTGAGTGTTCGGAAAGTAGAATCCTCCTTGCAATGCCGAAGACAATCTGCGCGCCGGACATCTCGTCATTGAAAGCCTGGTTCAGGGGCTACTGAGGGAGTCCTGGATTAAGGGGTCCTCGGGCGTCCGGCCTGTTCGGCATGGGCCGGACTAATGGGCTGTGAAGATACAAGGCCGAAGACTCTCTCCCGTGTCCGGATAGGTCTCTCCTTGGCGTGGAAGGCATGCTTGGCGGCCGCATATGAAGATTGCTTTCTCTATAACCGACTTTGTATAACCCTAGTCCCCTCTGGTGTCTATATAAACTGGAGGGCTTAGTACGGAAACACAGACATAGTCATATAGGCTAGACTTCTAGGGTTTTAGCCATTATGATCTCGTGGTAGATCAACTCTTGTAATACTTATATTCATCAAGATTAATCAAGCAGGAAGTAGGGTATTACCTCCATAGAGAGGGCCCAAACCTGGTAAACATTGTGTTCCCCGTCTCCTGTTACCATCGACCTTAGACGCATAGGTCGGGACCCCATACCCGAGATACGTCGGTTTTGACACCGACGGGCGCCACCGCCTCTGCATGCCTCTGATGGCACGGCAGGGCCCCGCCTGCATGCAGGCATGCATGGCACCCCCGGGTCGGCACAGCCTCTGCGTGCCTCGGGCAGCATGCCCGGGCCCCGCTCGCGTGCAGGCATGCCCCGCTCGCCCGGCTCAGCCTCTGGCGACGCTCCTGGTGCCAACCCCGCCCAGGCCGACACGCTGGTCCTGGTACTTGACCATGGCCCGCGGTCTTGCTCTCCATCGCCTGGGCGGTCATCTGCATCGCCGGCTCGTGACGGTCTTCTTCGCCCAATCTGTCCCCGCTAGCGTCTCTGGCCTATGACGGGTCTGCTTCATCAAACACGTCGTCGCGCGTCTAACCACCCGCGTCACCACCACCGGCGCCTCCTGCTGCTGAAGCAGCCCGGGTAATCGTCACGCGGCGAAGCAATGATAACTCCCGTCCCAAGGTGTATAGGGATGGCACGGTTCGATTTGATCCATATCGTCGCCGGGCATTTATGGTGGAGCCAGCATCTCATCGCACCGCTCTCTCTGAGCCAGCTTGGCGTGCTGCTATGGAGGTTGAGTTCGAGGCTCTTCATGCTAACAAGACATGGATATTGGTACCCCGTCCACCTGGCACTAACATTGTTGGCAGCAAATGGATCTTCAAAACAAAGTTCCGTCCCAATGGTTCTGTTGATAAACTAAAGGCGAGGTTTGTGGCTCGAGGTTTCACACAACAGTATGGTATAGATTATCATGATACTTTCAGTCCTGTGGTTAAACCAGTCACCGTTCACCTGGTGCTTTCTCTTGCTCTCTATCGTGGCTGGTGTCTTCGTCAAATTGATGTGAGTAATGCCTTCTTGCATGGTTTTCTGTCTCAGGAACTATATATGCAGCAGCCTCCTGGTTTTGAGGATTCTCGGTACCCTCGGTATGTTTGGAAGCTGCAGCGTGCTCTCTATGGTCCCAAACAGTTGCCTCGTGCCTGGTATGCCCGCTTGAGTGACAAGCTTCATCAGCTCAGTTTTGTTGCTAGCAAGGCCGATACCTCTCTGTTCATCTTTGATCATCACGGGGTTATCATATATATGCTCGTCTATGTTGACGACATCATCTTGGCAGGATCCTCTTCGTCTACTGTTGAGAAGCTGGTTAAGACTCTTTCTGGTTCTTTTCCTATCAGGGACCTTGGGCGCCTGGAGTATTTCCTTGGTATTGAGGCCACTTATAATTCTGAGGGTATGGTTTTGACGCATCAATAATAAGCTCTGGATCTCTTGCACCGGGCCAACATGGAGCAATGTCGGCATGTTACTACTCCCATGTCTACTTTCGACAAATTGTCTCGAGATCAAGGACAACCGCTGAGCTCCAAGGATACTTTCAAGTACAGGAGTCTTGTTGTGGGTCTCCAGTACCTCACTCTGACACGTCCTGACTTGTCTTTTCCTGTTAACAAGGTGTGCCAATACTTGTCGCAGGCTACTACCGCTCAGTATGAGGCAGTGAAGTGAATTCTTCGATATATCCGAGGCACTATGTCTACTGGCTTGCGTTTCCGGCGCTCCGCTTCTATGGGGCTGAGTATTTTCACTGATGCAGATTGGGCGGGCTGTCGTGATGATCGTCGTTCTACGGGAGGTTTTGCCATTTTTCTTGGATCCAATCTGGTCTCTTGGAGTTCTCGCAAGCAACCCACGATTTCTCGCTCTAGTACTGAGGCCGAATACAAGGCTTTGGCCAACGGCACCGCTGAGGCTATATGGATACAGTCGGTGTTGAAGGAGCTTGGTGTGTTTCTTTCTCATCCTCCTGTTTTGTGGTGTGACAACATTGGCACCACATACTTATCTGCCAATCCAGTTTTTCATGCCCGCACAAAGCATATCAAGGTTGATTTTCACTTTTTGCGCGAGCTGGTTGCCTTGGGTGCTCTTCATGTTCGGTTCATATCCACTGCCAATCAGTTGGTTGACGTGTTCACCAAGCCTTCTACTCAGCTCAGACTTCGTCGTTTTCGCTCCAATCTCAACCTTGTTCACGACGGTTCAGATTAAGGCGGGGGGGGGGGGGGGTGTTAGAGTTGTATTTTATGTATATACATGTACGTGTATAGTTCTGTATTGTATACTGTTATATTTCCTTGTTGGTTGATCTATCAATATAAAGAGATGCCCGCCGGTTGGGGCTAACCTTGGCAAATAATCCTTTTAACTAATAGTAGACTCAAGGGACCATCAATACGTTGGCCAACATGCATTCCCTTGAACGGTAGCTTAAGAATCATCACAACACGGGATTTACGAAAGATCTAAACAAGAGGAGACGACAACATGTAGTAAACTACAAAAGCACAAGTACAAGAATTATACTCTGCTTTAGTGTAAGCCTTACAAAAAACAAACTTGATTCAAGTTTGGATATGAGAACACTGTGACAAAGGTCCCTTTTCAGGACTTGTCAATGCCTCACCGCGCACCTCTCCTAGTCTCGATTTACTCGGTACATTTTTCGCACCCTCAACTCCTCCTAGCGTTCCTTCAAACAAGAAATGAGAAGATTTTTTTTGAGCGGCATCAACACAGAACCATGATCTCCACCGTCTTCCTTGAGACTATTGGCAAGTGAACCATCATGTGGAGCTATGTTTTCCATTGACAACGTCCTCAACTCTGCTCCCTATCGCAGAAGTTCTTTCCATTGGATCTATAATGCCATATAACAAAATGAATTAGGAATGGACGTTGAAGTATTCCTAGCATGAAAGCATAGCAAATTCATGTGTCTGGACATAACAGTTAAGTATTACACTTTGATGCAGAGTTGAACTTCAATAACATACCAGAGCTCTATCTTCTGCAAACTGGGAATATGAAAATATCAATGCCAATAATATAATCCTAAAATGGTGAGCACGAGCTTAATTTTGGATGCTCAAATTTTCCAATTATGATGCCCAACTTAGTTGATGTCACGAGCGAGAACTATATAACTAGCAGAATGTAAAATTGCTTGAAACCTTATACTTAAGGTCACTAGTCTATCTGGTTGTAAATGAGAGGATGCAATATTACATTATCAGTATTTAATTGAAGAATAAAATTATATTTGTGATTAAGGCAGTCATCATTCACAAATTTTTTATTAAACAATTTATTTAGGAAAAAAGGATATAATGTTTTAATTGCAATGCATCGTCAGTACAGTCTTGACTCTTAGCTGGATGTAAACTGCAAAATCTACAAAACAGTAATATAGATGGAAACTTAACCTAATGTGACCTTCACGTAAAATGGTTTGGTATAATGAGGTAAATTTGCGTATGAAATCTACCTGCTGAATACATGCCAAACTTTTTTATTTACATGATGCTTATGATCCACTAATAAGTTCAATTATCTCTTCTATGATGTAGTTATTCCACCCCATCAAAGTTCTTAGGATAACCTAGATCCCCTGATAGCAGCACTTCCTCAATAGCTTGCAATCTGAATACTATTTCATTTCGGAGATTCAATTATACAAGGATTTAATGTGAAATACTGGCAAAGCTGCAAGTATAACTTGAAGATACATTTTCGATCTTTTTTATTTAGTGCAAGCATAACTTCAAGATTTTCAACACATAGAGAGGAAACTTGATATTATTGCAATATGTAGAAGCATATGTTGCACCCTCATAATAATTTTTAGTAGCATGATGAGTGAATTCAACAATATTACCATCACATAAAGCATTCTTTTCATGATACATAAGCATAGAAATTTTACTACTCTTCACATAAGCAAGATTCTTATCATTTGGAATAGTGGGAGTAAACTCAACAAAATAAATATCATGTGAGGCATAATCCAATTGAAAATTAAAATCATGATGACAAGTTTCATGGTTATCATTATTCTTTATAGCATACATGTCATCACAATAATCATCGTAGAAAACAACTTTGTTCTCATAATCAATTGGAACCTCTTCCGAAATAGTGTATTCATTACTAAATAAAGTCATGACCTCTCGAAATCCACCTTTATCAATATTATGAAAAGATTCAACACCCTCCAAAATAGTGGGATCATTATCTAGAGTTGACACTCTTCCAAACCCACTTTCATCAACATACTCATCATAAATAGGAGGCATGCTATCATCACAATAAATATGCTCATCAAAACTTGGGGGACAAAAAATATCATCTTCATCAAACATAGCATCCCCAAGCTTATGGCTTTGCATATCATTAGCATAATGGATATTCAAAGAATTCATACTAACAACATTGCAATCATGCTCATCATTCAAAAATTTAGTACCAAACATTTTATAGACTTCTTCTTCTAACACTTGAGCACAATTTTCTTTTCCATCATTTTCACAAAATACATTAAAAAAAGATGAAGCATACGAGGCAACCTCAATTCCTTTTTTTTGTTATTCTATTTTATAGACTAAACTAGTGATAAAACAAGAACTAAAAGATTCGATTGAAAGATCTGAAGATATACCTTCAAGCACTCACCTCCCCAGCAACGGCGCCAGAAAAGAGCTTGATGTCTACTACGCAACCTTCTTGTAGACTCGTGTTGGGCCTCCAAGCGCAGAGTTTTATAGGATAGTAGCAAATTTCCCTCAAGTGGATGACCTAAGGTTTATCAATCCATGGAAGGCGTAGGATGAAGATGGTCTCTCTCGAACAACCCTGCAACTACTGGAATTAGCTTATTTGCCGTCTGCCAGCTCTTTGCCGTCCGCTTAAAGAAAACAGACCGCAAAGAATAGGCTGATGGCAGAGAAGGTCTTTGCCATCAGCCTGTTCTTTGCCGTCCGCTAGCGGACGGCAAAGAATCTTTGCCGTCCACTGGCTGACGGCAAAGAGAGAGCTGCCCCCCACTAAACGAGCTAATTGGAAAAAACTTAATGGCCCCCCTCTTTGCCGTCTGCTAGCAGTCGGCAAAGAGGAAACAAAGCGAACGGCAACGGGTGGGCGGACGGCAAAGAAGTGACCTAACTAACGGCCGAGCCCCACCCCGCCCCTTCCTCTCTCTGTTTCTCTTCCTCTCTCCTCCCCGATGACCAGAGCAGCCGCCGCCGCCCGCCGCCGCCCCCGCCGCCCGCAGCAGCCCCACCACCCGCCGCCGCCCCTCCCACCCGCCGCCGCTTGCCCAGTCGACCCACCACCCCGCCGCTCCCCATGCGCCGACGCCTCGTCGCCCCACCACCCCGCCGCCCCAACACGTCGCCGCCCGACCGCCCCACCGCCTCAGCGCCCCGCCGCCCCCACCACCCCGCCGCCCCCACCACCCACCCACCACCTGGCGCCACCGTCGCCCCCGGCGCCACCGCGGCCCCATCGCCCCCACCTCCCTGCCGACCCGGCGCCGCCGCTCACCGCCCCGGCGCCACCGTTGCCCCCAGCGTCGCCGCTCCGGTGAGTTATTTTTTTTCTGTTTTTTCTTTTTTATTGTTTAATTGTTAGTTACAGTTTTACTTTAGTTTTAGTTTTAGTTTCAGTTTCAGTTTAGTTTTAGTTTTATTTTTAGTTTATTTTAGATTAGTTTTAGTTTTAGTTTTAGTTCAGAAGAAGAAGAAGAGTAGAAGGAGGAGGAGGAGGGAGGAGGAGGAGGGAGGAAGAGGAGGAGGGAGAAGAAGAACGAAAAGAAGAAGAAGAAGAGGAAGAAGAAGAAGAAGAAGAAGAAGAAGAAGAAGAAGAAGAAAGAAGAGGAGGAGGAGGGAGGAAGAGGAGGAGGAGAAGAAGAGAAGAAGAAAAGGCTGTCACGTGCCGCGACCGCGACCCACACCCCGACCCCGACCCCGACACCCCGACCCCGACACGCCACCCCGACACCCTGGCCCGACACACCGACCCCGACCCCCGACCCCCGACACCCTGACACCACACCCCGACCCCGACACCCCGACCCTCGACACCCCGACCCCGAAACAGTACCCCGACCCCGACACGGCACCCCGACCCCGACATGCCACCCCGACACCCCGACACGACACCCCGACCGCGACCCTCGACACCCTGACACCCCGACCCCGACCCCCGACCCCGGGCACCCTGACACCACACCCCGACCCCGACACCCCGACCCCCAACACCCCGACATCCCGGCACGACACCCCGACCCCGTCCCCCGACACCCTGACACCATACCCCGACCCCGACCACGACACCTCGACCCCGACACCCCGACCCCGAAACAGCACCCCGACATGGTCATATATTTGTGAATTATGAGATAGGTCATATATTTTTCGACTTTGTTATGGGAAACATCATATATAATTGTGTTGATCGGGTAGATTTAAACATCATATATATTTTTTTGATTTTGTTATGAAAAACATCGTATATTATTATTGATGTTGGTATTTTTTATGTTGTATTAATTTCGTTTACTCTTTGTCATGGCAGGTGTTGAAAGATGGTGGGCGCTGGTCCGGAGCGCTCTGAGGCCCCTTCTTCGTCGACATGTGGTGGGAGGTCTTCCATTCCACCCGCACAAATCTGCCGAGTGTTGCTGGACAGTATGGCGACACCGCCGGGCCCTTCTTCGTCCACTGTGGTGCCCAGCAGGGGACAAGGAAAGGGAGGGAAGAAGAGAGGAGCTGGATCACATGGTCGCGGGAGAGGAGGTAGGGTGACTGCTAGGGTGCCTTCCTTGCCGCCACCCCCAGCTGTTTCACCCGAGCACGTAACTGCTAGGGTGGACTCGTCCGAGGAGGAGGCAACACGGACTCCGATCCATGAGCCTTGGGTCCACGGGCCTTCGGCCCACGACAGTTGGGCCCACGAGACCCCGGACGAGCACACGTCTGGATGGGGTACCTGGCCGGAACAGCCTGACGGGCCGAGTGGCCATGCTGATGATGGCGGGGAGCCGACTGATATTGAGGAGGAGGGGGCACTGTCTACCAGCGTGGTTGTACACGGCTCCCGTCCGTGCCGGCGACCCGCGAGCAGAGGTGGTTGATTTTCCTTGATGGGGAGACGTAAGTGCATTTAATATTTTTGTACCTTCTGCATTCACGTTTCTTCAAATATCTAATGCTTTGGCCTTGTCAAGCTGTAGGGGTTGGGACCACCATGAGAAGGTCCGCGGGCCCAACTCCGTCCTTGGAGTGCTTTGCCGGCAAAACTTCCCGGGGTTTGTAACCATATGAATGAAGCAACCAATATGGGGTGGGGGTGTATGTTCTAAAATCCTCCAAAATTCCTTCAGAAATCGTAGTACATTGTTATTCTAAACTTGGGAAAAGGTGCAAAAAATTGAACTCCCTTATGTTTAACATTTAAGAGGAAAGGAACATGACCTCGATATACAGCTTCTTCAGGCACGGAAAGCATCTCAGGCAACTGACAACTTGGTCCAGGTTGGGGCCGACGGATTCTAGTGCCATGACCTTCACTGTGCCCAGAATCTGGGTGAAGCTTTCCGGGATGACAGACGAACATACATCTTCAAAACTAGAAATAACGTTGATATTAAGAAGGAGAGGTATAAGGCGATTGGTGTACCTGAAAGTTGTAGTATTTGACAGACGAGCAGCCCACCACTTTTTATGTCGGTGTAGAAATGACATTGATTCTTGTTGGACCTTGTTGATCAACTACAAGTAATCTCTCAAGTGAAGGTGTGTCCTCAATGACCATATTATGGTCCACCTTTTATGATATCTCGTTGCAGCACCAGCAACACACATAAATAGTCCAGAGAGTCCTGGAGGTGATGTGCAAGGTACTCGACCAATTCATCGCCTGAAGATGAAGGAACTCGAGTGCAGTAAAGCCACGGAGTAGGCGCTCTATGTAATCCTTTGGGATGCAGACGGCGGACGTTGGCAGCAAGCTCATATGCCCATCATTAAAACTGAGCTTCTCGAGCTGGTCTATGGCGGGGGATCGGAACCACTCGTCAAGCCTGGCTTGGTCCTTGCCATTGCAACGGAACTTGCCCGTGATAAGGCCTTTGATTGGGCCATGGTGACTGCTGAGGATCTGGGAGAATGCATCCAAGCTTTGGTGATATCCATGGCGGAGCTCGTGGGCGTCGAGGAGCCATACGGGGCGCCACCGCCGGGAAAGGGCAGCTGTCCTCGCCTGATATTTGAGTGGGAGAAGGGATAGGATGACTATCAACATATCATCGGGGAGGTTTTTGATGAAGTCTAGGCCTGCTGGAGTCGCTTGCGGTTCTTTCTCGACCCACCTTCGCTTGTTGGCAGCCTCGTTCTCCACCTCGTCGGCGGCGACAGAAACCTCTATCTCCATATTGACGGCATGCTCCGGTGCTTCAGCAGCCCTGGTGTCGCCACTCCCTCCGATGGGTCGCTTCAGCGGCATCCTCGTACACTAACGCCTTTGAGGACTCAGACCAGAGAGAGGATTATGTGTGTGGTGAGGATGGGGGGTGCGGTCGCTCGGCGACGCCATTAATACAGACCAGTGGGAGCGAGGCGGGCGGCGGTCGAAGGCTGTCTCGCTTCCTGGTGAGAACGACTACTTAATCTCTATGAATGAAATCTATGCTTAATTAATGAATTTTAGTTGCAAAAAATGGATAGTGCTATTCATTTTTAGCTGCATATTTTGACAAATCGCAGTGTCTCTTGGCTTAGCGCCAAAGTCTGGCCTTAATTTGCATACTGTAATCTGAACCGTTTGCGTTGAAGAGATGCACATATCCTGCTTTGAACAGCCTGCACGCTTCCCGGTGAGCCAGCGCATCGGACTGCGCTCGCACGCCTCACCTTCAGTCAAGCAGTTGTCCGCACGGCACCTCCTATAGCCATTAAAACCAAGACACGTGCGGTCACGTGAATGGTTAACAGAACGCACATGGTATGAATTATACAAACGTTTGAGATATTAAAGTGGCAACTATTTTTTTCAAAATGCCTTTGTTTGCTGTTATTCGAGTGCGCCTTCTCTCAAAATGGACATGAAAAATTCAACAACATGTCGTGTGCCATTCCATGATAGCATGCCAAGTTTCAAGTATTTCAGACGAGTTTTGGATTTACAATAATTTAAAAGCCATGTATCTCTACATTTTGCCAGCAATCAACAGTCTCCTGGTGTTTGCAATTCATTCCCATTTCTTGCATGGGACCTAAGCATGCACCCAAGGACACATATTTGATTTTTCAACCAATTTATATGCATTGGAGCATGTGCATGTATTTCAAATTGTAATTATGCACATAAAATGCCTAGAAAACCTAGTTATTCTATAAAAATGTCCAAACGAATCCCGAAAATTCCAAAACTTAACACAACACTCATGTTGTTCTATGTTGGCACTAGAAATTTTTTGAAAGCGATAAGAGGAAACATATATCGTTTTTGTTGGAGAACATAGCAGAAATTCAAAATTTTCTACGCATCACCATGATCAATCTATGGAGTTTACTAGCAACGAGAGGGAAGGAGTGCATCTACATACCCTTGTAAATCGCGAGCGGAAGCGTTCAAGAGAACGGGGTTGATGGAGTCGTACTCGTCGTGATCCAAATCACCGATGATCCTAGCGCCGAACGGACGGCACCTCTACGTTCAACACACGTACGGAGCAGCGACGTCTCCTCCTTCTTGATCCAGCAAGGGGGGAGGATAGGTTGATGGAGATCCAACAGCACGACGGCGTGGTGGTGGAAGTAGCGGGATTCCAACAGGGCTTCGCCAAGCGCTGCGGGAGGAGGGAGATGTGTCACGGGAGGGAGAGGGAGGCGCCAGGGCTTAGCGTTTTCTGCCCTCCCTTCCACCCCACTATATATAAGGCCAAGGGAGAGGGGGGCACAGCCTTGGCCCTTCCTCCAAGGAAGGGTGCGGCCAGGGAGGAGTCCATCCTCCCCAAGGCACCTAGGAGGTGCCTTCCCCCTTTAGGACTCTCCCTTTATCTTATCTCTTGGCGCATGAGCCTCTTGGGGCTGGTTCCCTTGGCCCATATAGGCCAAGGCACACACCCCACAGCCCGTGTGGCCCCCCCGGGGCATGTGGACCCCTTGGTGGACCCCCGGACCCCTTTCGGCACTCCCCGTACAATACCGATAATGCGTGAAACTTTTCCGACGACCAAAACAAGACTTCCCATATATAAATCTTTACCTCCGGACCATTTCGGAACTCCTCGTGACGTCTGGGATCTCATCCGGGACTCCGAACAACTTTCGGGTTACCGCATACCAATATCTCTACAACCCTAGCGTCACCGAACCTTATGTGTGTAGACCCTACGGGTTCGGGAGACACGCAGACATGACCGAGACGACTCTCCGGTCAATAACCAATTGCGGGATCTGGATACCCATGTTGGCTCCCACATGCTCCTCGATGATCTCATCGGATGAACCACGATGTCGAGGATTCAATCAATCCCGTATACAATTCCCTTTGTCAATCCGTATGTTACTTGCCCGAGATTCGATCGTCGGTATCCCGATACCTTGTTCAATCTCGTTACCAGCAAGTCTCTTTACTCGTTCCGTAACACATCATCCCATGATCAACTCCTTGGTCACATTGTGCACATTATGATGATGTCCTACCGAGTGGGCCCAGAGATACCTCTCCGTTTACACGGAGTGACAAATCCCAGTCTCGATTCGTGCCAACCCAACAGACACTTTCGGAGATACCTGTAGTGCACCTTTATAGCCATCCAGTTACGTTGTGACGTTTGGTACACCCAAAGCATTCCTACGGTATCCGGGAGTTGCACAATCTCATGGTCTAAGGAAATGATACTTGACATTAGAAAAGCTCTTAGCAAACGAACTACACGATCTTGTGCTAGGCTTAGGATTGGGTCTTGTCCATCACATCATTCTCCTAATGATGTGATCCCGTTATCAACGACATCCAATGTCCATGGTCAGGAAACCGTAACCATCTATTGATCAACGAGCTAGTCAACTAGAGGCTTACTAGGGACATGGTGTTGTCTATGTATCCACACATGTATCTGAGTTTCCTATCAATACAATTCTAGCAGGGATAATAAACGATTATCATGAATGAGGAAATATAATAATAACCAATTTATTATTGCCTCTAGGGCATATTTCCAATAGTCTCCCACTTGCACTAGAGTCAATAATCTAGTTCACATCACCATGTGATTAACACTCACAGGTCACATCACCATGTGACCAACATCCAAAGAGTTTACTAGAGTCAACAATCGAGTTCACATCACTATGTGATTAACACTCAATGAGTTCTGGTTTGATCATGTTATGCTTGTGAGAGAGGTTATTAGTCAACGGGTCTGAACGTTTCAGATCCGTGTGTGCTTTACGAATATCTATGTCATCTTGTGGATGCTACCACGCGCTACTTGGAGCCATTTCAAATAACTGCTCTACTATACGAATCCGGTCTACTACTCAGAGTCATCCGGATTAGTGTCAAAGTTTGCATCGACGTAAGCCTTTACGACGAACTCCTTTTCACCTCCATAATCGAGAAAATTCCTTAGTCCACTAGATACTAAGGATAAGTTCGACCGCTGTCATGTGATCCATTCCCGGATCACTATTGTACCCCTTGACCGACTCATGGCAAGGCACACTTCATGTGCGGTACACAGCATAGCATACTGTAGAGCCTACGTTTAAAGCATAGGGGACGACATTCGTCCTTTCTCTCTCTTCTGCTGTGGTCAGGTCTTGAGTCTTACTCAATACTCACACCTTGTAACACAGCCAAGAACTCCTTCTTTGCTGATCTATTTTGAACTCTTTCAAAGTCATGTCAAGGTGTGCGTTCTTTGAAAGTATCATCAGGCGTCTTGATCTATCTCTATAGATCTTGATGCCCAATATGTAAGCAGCTTTATCCAGGTCTTCCTTTGAAAAACTCCTTTCAAACAACCCTTTATGCTTTCCAGAAATTTTACACATTTCGGATCAACAATATGTCATTCACATATACTTATCAGAAATGTTGTAGCGCTCCCACTCACTTTATTGTAAATACAAGTTTCTAACAAACTTTGTATAAACCCAAAAACTTTGATCACTCCATCAAAGCGTATATTCTAACTCCGAGATGCTTGCTCTAGTCCATGGAAGGATCGCTGGAGCTAGCATACCTTTTAGCATCCTTAGGATCGACAAAACCTTTCTAATTGTATCACATACAACCTTTCCTTACGAAAACTGGTAAGGAAACTTGTTTTTGACATCCATCTGCCAGATTTCATAAATGCAACTAATGCTAACATGATTCCGAGGGACTTAAGCATCGCTACGGATGAGAAAATCTCATCGTAGTCAACTCCTTGAACTTGTGAAAATACTCTTTGCCACAAGTCGAGCTTCATAGACGGTAACATTACCGTCCACGTCCGTCTTCTTCTTAAAGATCCATTTATCTCAATGGCTTGCCGATCATCGGGCAAGTTCACCAAAGTCCATGCTTTGTTCTGATACATGGATTCTATCTCGGATTTCATGGCCTCGAGCCATTCATCGGAATACGGGCCCACCATCGCTTCTCCACAGCCCATAGGTTCATCGTTGTCCAACAACATGACTTCCAAGACAGGATTACGCATTACTCTGAAGTAGTACGCATCCTCGTCGTCCTACGAGGTTTTGTAGTGACTTGATCCGAAGTTTCATGATCATTATCATAAGCTTCCACTTCAATTGGTGTAGGTGCCACAGGAACAACTTCCTGTGCCCTGCTACACACTATTTGAAGTTATGGTTCAATAACCTCATCAAGTCTCCACCATCCTCGCACTCAATCCTTTCGAGAGAAACTTTTCCTCGAGAAAGGACTCGTTTCTAGAAGCAATTACTTTTGCTTCCAGATCTGAAATAGGAGGTATACCCAACTGTTTTTGGTTTTCTATGAAGATGCATTTATCCGCTTTGGGTTCGAGCTTATCAGCTTGAAACTTTTTCACATAAGCATCGCAGCCTGTCGAAGATGCAAGCTGAAGAGCCTTATTGCGGACCCGGAATCCTGGCAGGTGCGGGACCACCTGCTCTTGCGTGGTTTCATGGATGGCTATCGGTGGCAAGGTGATGAAGATGACTACGAAGTCGTCCATGGGGGCCGGGCAAGAAATGAGGAAGGGCAGCAAGACAACCACCGCGGCTCGGGCGGGCGAGAAGACGAAGAATCCCCAGGAGATGATCACGACGGTGATGCTGTACACAGTCATCATGTAGAAGATGCATGACATGATGATGAGGAAGATGCCGGGGCAGACGACGGGCATGATCATGAAGATGATGATGCCGACGGAGCAGACGACGCTAGACCATCGATGGGCTGGGTGCAGGACCCTCATATTAAAGAGCTGCTTCTCAAGCAGACGGATAACGCAAGAACTGTCGCCCGAGAGGAAGCCAAGATGGATCAACTTGAGTTAACGCGGTTACTCCATTGTATGAAGGATGCAGGCCCGAGGATACCCGCCTGAAAGTAACGCTCATGGCTCTGGAGATGAAGGTAAAACACAAAATGACCGACGCATGCTTCGACGAGAACATGTCATTCTGGCACGAACGTCTTCCCAAGGGGAACAAGTGCCCGACCAGTTTGGAGGAGGTGAAGAAAATCGTGTGTCCTCTGGATTTACCGCACGTGAAATACCATGTGTGCATGAACAATTGCATCATTTATCGGGACGAGCACGCGGAGTCTACCATATGTCCGGTGTGCGGCGTCACTCGATACAAGAAGAGGAAGAAAGCTCCTCGAAAAGTGGTGTGGTACTTTCCGATCACTCCTCGTCTGCAGCGGTATTTCGCGGACCCTAAGGTAGCAAAGCTCCTGCGTTGGCACGCGGATAGGGAGGAGAAGAAGCGAGAAGATGATGCAAATGATCCGGAGATAGATAAAAAGACAAGATGCTGAGTCACCCTAAGGATGCGAGCCAGTGGCAAGCGTTGAACTTCGAAGACCTAGAATTTGGGAACGATCCAAGGAACATCGTGCTGGGCGCGAGCACCGATGGAGTCAATCCGTTTGGCAGCCAGAGAAGCACACATAGCACCTGGCCTGTGTTTGTGTGGATGTACAACCTTCCCCCCTGGTTGTGCATGAAGAGGAAGTACATTCACATGAGTATGCTAATTGAAGGACCGAAACAACCAGGGAACGACATCAATCTGTATCTGGGGCTGCTGAAAGAGGAGCTTGACACGCTGTGGAAAACGCCAGCCAATACGTGGGACGCCGCAGAGAAAGAATATTTCCGTATGAGAGCCGCGCTGCTCACGACGGTGCACGACTATCTCGGTTACAGATATGTCGCGGGGCAGGTGGTCCACGGATTTTCTGGATGCGTCAGGTGCATGGATGACACAACGTATCGCCAGCTAGATAGAGATCCCGGGTCTTCGAAAACCGTGTTCATGGGACATCGAAGGTGGCTTCGCAACGATGACCCGTGGAGAAAACGCAAGGATCTATTCGATGGTGAAACCGAACCCCGAGGCCGCCCGCGTACGAGGAGCGGCGAGGAAATAGACGAGCTGTTGAAAAATTGGAAAGACGGCCCACTGCCGTGAAAGAAGCAAAAGACGCTAGAGCCGGGAAAGAAGCGAAAGGCGCCAGAGCCGCTGCTGAAGGTATGGGAAACCAGGTCTGTTTTCTGGGACTTGCCGTACTGGAAGATCCACCGTGTGCCTCACAGCCTTGATGTCATGCATATCACGAAGAACGTGTGCGAGAGTCTGCTTGGTACCCTGCTCAACATGCCAGAGAGGACCAAAGATGGGCCGAAAGCAAGGGCAGACTTGAAATCAATGGGCATCAGGCAGGAGCTTCACGCTATATATGATCATGATGATGATGATGATGAGGCGAAGCAGGACACGGAAAGTCGTCGCAAAGGCAAAAAGGCCAAGAAGACCGGAAATGACTACCCTCCCGCATGCTTCACTCTAAGTCAGGAGGAGATCGAGCAGTTTTTCACCTGCCTCGTAGGAGTAAAACTTCCTTACGGTTACGCGGGGAAGATAAGCAGATACCTAGACCTAGCGAAGCTGAAGTTCAGCGGGATGAAGTCTCACGACTGTCACGTGCTGATGACGCAGATACTTCCAGTTGCAATCCGTGGGATCATGGACGCGCACGTCCGTGAAACGCTATTTGGCCTATGCAACTTTTTCGACGTCATCTCTCGAAAGTCTGTTGGCGTGAGGCAACTCAGAAAGCTACAGGAAGAGATCGTGGTGATACTATGCGAGCTTGAGATGTACTTCCCGCCCGCATTCTTCGACATTATGGTGCATCTGCTGGTCCATATCGTGGACGATATCATCCAACTCGGGCCGACGTTCCTGCACAGCATGATGCCGTTCGAAAGGATGAATGGTGTCATCAAAGGATACGTTCGCAACATGTCACGTCCAGAGGGAAGCATAGCCAGGGGCTTTCTGACCGAAGAGTGCATCTCCTACTGCACGAATTATCTAGGCATCGAGAACCCCGTTGGTCTGCCCGTCAACATGCACCTCGGCAGGCTCGCCGGATGGGGTCACCGTGAGGGTCGCCGCGAAATGCATTTCGACTTCGAGGGTCGACTCGCCGACTTTGAAAGAGCAAACCTAGTCGCGCTACAACACATAGACGTGGTCGATCCTTGGGTGGTAGAGCACAAAACCTTTATTAAGAAGACGTACAATGACCGAGGCCAACAGAGGACGGACGGAGATATACTCAAAGAGCACAACTCATGTTTCACGCGTTGGTTCAAGCAGAAGCTTCTGTCGTACCCTTTACATGAGGATTCTTCCGCGGAAGAACAACTCATATTCGCCTTGTCACAGGGCGCCGAGCACAACCTAATGACCTATGAGGCGTACGATATCAACGGCTACACATTCTACACCGAGGCCAAGGACATGAAGAGCGATGGTTATCAGAACTCCGGGGTAACGATGGAATCCTACACCGGTAATGAGAAGGACAGATACTACCGAAGGATCGAGGAGATCTGGGAGCTGAGCTACGCTGGAGAGAAGGTCCCGATGTTCCGTGTCAGATGGGCCAAGAGCGTCCTAAAAGAAGACCGGTATTTCACCACCATGGTTATACCCGAAGCCAAATCCAAGACCACAGGCGCAAACGTCACCGCGAAAAATGAGCCATGGGTACTGGCTTCCCAAGTGGACCAATGCTTCTTCATTACCGACCCGTCAAAGCCCAGTCGTGTTGTCGTGAGGAGAGGCAAAAGGAAGATCATCGGAATGGATGGAGTAGCCAATGAGCAAGACTTCGACAAGTACGGCAACCCGAGAATCGAACATGACGACGATGATGAAGTAGCAGCATACACCACAAGAAGAAGCAGGACTACCTAAAGGACATCCGTTCCACAGAAGAACTCCATTTGCGAAAAAGAAGGGCAAGAAGATTGTGAACAGATAGCTAGCTAAGATCGATTGTATTTAAATTGTAGCCTTCATTTCTCGATTGTATTTCATGGGCACTTTTTGAACTGTGATGAATATTTTTAAATTTCATGGACACTCGATCTCGATCCCCCTCCATCTCGATCGCTATCCCACCTCGCCAGATCCGGTCCCCCTCGCCGCGGAGCACCCCCCGGTCCACCGGCCCCCCGCACCCCGCACACCCTCCCCCGCTCCACCGGCATTACTGTTTGATGATATTTTTGAAAAAATTATTACTGTCTTATAAAAAAATATTACTGTTATGATTTAAACAAGTTTGAACATATTTAAACACAAATAAATATCAAACAGCATTTTAAATGCATAAAAAAAATTGTGGAGCCTGGGAATCGAACCCAGGACCTCCTGGTGTGAGAACTGGCTGCTGACCAGTCGAGCTAGTAGAGGGAACTTGGTGTGGATCAGGTCAGGTGGAAGATAACCTGTTGGCTCGAGCAGAAATCAAAAAAAAATACTAATGGCGCACCAGGGTGAGGTGCGCCATTAGTATGGATGTACTTATGGCACACCGAGGGGTGGTGCGCCATTAATATTGTGCCCTCGCCCAAACCTATCCCCGACGCAAACCTATCCCCTCTCTCTCCCTTGCCCTCGCCCTCGATCCCCTTCCCCTCTCCTCTCCCGACGCCGCCGCCCCGCCGCCTCGACGCCGCCCCGTCGTCCTCGTCTCCGCCCCGATGCCCCGACGCCGCTGCCCCTTCCCCTCTCCTCTCCCGACGCCGCTGCCCCGACCTCCTCCTCGCTCCTCGACGTCACCCTCGATCCCCTTCCCCTCTCCTCTCCCGACGCCGCCGCCCCGTCATCCTCGTCCTCGCCCTCCTCCTCGTCCGCGCCACCGCCGCGCCGCTCCGACCTCCTCCTTGTCCCCTCCGGCCTCCTCCGCCTCCTCAGGTACTGCCCCCACCTCTCCCTCCCCCTCCGGCCTCCTCCTTCCCCTTTGTAAATTTTACGGTTGTTTTGTTACTCAAAACTACATTTTTGCTCTGTTTCTTCATGTTACCACTGCTGTCATCAAGTTTGGATGTGCAAGACTTAATCATATTGTTCCTGTAGCTCTCTGATGTGCAAGTTTATTTGGATACATAGGAACTTTGCTTGACTAATAATTTAAGTTTGGATTTACATTGTCAAGATTCCTCGAAGTCTCAATCACGTCTAGGTGACCTGCACTTCATGTTACCACTGCTGTCATCTAGGTGACCTTCACTAATAATTACGTTTATATTTGGATCCATAGGACCGTTGCATGTTTTTTTTATAGTTTGGATTTATATTGTCAACCAAGTCTAAGTGAACCTGCATGCCTATTGATACGTACCTGTGAGTTGGATCATCTTCTTTAGGTTTCTGACATGCAAGTTTTTTTGGATCCTTTGCATGACTAATTGTTAAGCTGATACAATATGAGTAGAACTTCACGTGTTATATCAGTAGATGGTGATGCTATTGGTCTTCTTAAAATAATCTGTCCTCTTTTGTGCTCATACAATTTTGGAATGGTATGCGTGTCTGCACCCATCAAGCCATTGTTAATTCTGGATGCTGGCCATCAAGACTACATACTACTGCATTGTGGTGCACCTCCAACGACCACATAACAGCAGCCCAAATTTTAATTTTCTTGCTGCTGCTGCTTGTTTGTGGTGCACTTGTTGTAGCAGCAGCACTACATCAAGCACAAGTCTTGTAGTAGTTAGCATAGCAGCCTAGTGGCACTCTTGTTAAGCTATTGCATTGTACTATGTAGACTTGTAAAGGCCTTGCTTTTGGGTAGTCCATATGGATATGTGAACCTTGTTGTTTAGTTGATGCACCTACATGTTGCTTTTGGGTGGTCAGTATGCGTATGTGAACCTTGTAGTGTAGTTGATGCAACTACATATAAACCTTGTTGCGTAGTTGATGCAACTACATGTGAACCTTGCTGTTAAGTTTAGATGATGGATGTGTACTCCTATGAACTAATTTCCTGATATTATGAACTATGTTGCTGGTAATGATGCCATTAACTGTCAAGACTTGTGTGAAAATATTGTGTAATTATCTATGACATATTTCTAAATAGGTCATGCCAAACTTTTTAACATAAGATGTGTGATGTTAGATTTTCAAATAGGTCATGCTAAAATACTGTGTAACATTAGATGTTACTCTAGTGGCAAAAGCAATATTTGGCGAAAACTGGAGTGTCAAAAGCAAAACAAATAACATAGGGCAATATGGTCTTTTCCCTGCTCCGTTTGGTCAAAACATCCATTAACCTAACAGAATGGCAATTGTGATAATTGTCACAAACTAAGAGTGGCAAAAGCGAGATGTCAAAATCTAGAGTGGCATAAGAAAATTTGACAAAATCTAGTGGCAAAAACAAAATTTTCCCATATAAAATAATACAAAGCATGTTGTAAATATAGCAGCTCTGTTCCTTTTGTTGTAATGCCTAATGCCTTCATATTCTACTTGTATCACTGTATCATTGTAGCAAAAGTACAAGGATCAGATCACTTGGGCATGAAATGGTTCCAGAAACCAAATTTTTTTTGCTCAATTTGCTGCTGTCCAGTACATCTTGTTAAAATTGCTGCTGACCAGTACATCTTTGCAATATATGGTGATGTGTACCATTCTTGATAGGATGTATCAATTGTAGTAGATGGTCAAGAAGATGTATAGAAAAGAAAAATGATGGTATACTTGTCCACCCGAGAGGCCCTTGTCCACCCGAGAGGCCCTTGAGTTTGCCGGAATGTCGATTAACTTCCGTTCCGGCAAATTCGGGTACTCCATATGTCCTATTTTCAGCAAAGGTCATGCTGAAATTTTCCGTGAATTTTAGCATGACTTTGCTAAAAATAGGACATATGGGGTACTTGTGACTAATGCATGGGCCGGGGTATCTTAGTAGGTAATTAAGTAGGATCAAGTGCCCCGGCGTACTTGTGACTAATGCATGGCTTTTAGGGTGCCTCGGTGTCGATAAAAACCGAAATGATGAAAGCTTAGGCTTTTAGGGTGCCTTGGCGTCGAAAAACCCTCAATGATAAAAGCTTAGCTTTTAGGATGCCTCGGTGTCGACAAACCCTAAATGATGAGACCATGATCTTGTTCCTTGACAATAACCAACTTTTTGACCAAACTTTGTTCCTATTTAGAGAGAAACATGGCCAACAACGATGAGGCCGGGGGTTCGAGCGTCAAGCCATTCTGGAAGCTGTCCCAGGAGATGGAGGAACAACCTCACTTGTATGAGGACGCCGCCTTCCCCACCGATCCTGAGACCACTGATGGTACCGCCGAGGATGACCCCACTGATGCCACCACTGATGGTGCCGCCGAGGATGCCACCACTGATGATGGCGGCGCACGCACAGATGGCAGCCAACCGAAGAGGCAACGGAAGGACCGGCGCCCGACCGTGCTCCGCACCCTCAAGGAGGAAGTTACTGAAGTGCACTCCGACGGGAATCCAACGGCGCCCGAACGAATAGTCAAGGGGTACTCGCTTCAGCTCGGGTGCATTCTCCGAAGCACCGTCTCGATCAACACCAAGAACCTGAGGCATCCTGACCGAGGGAATTGGTGCAACCTCCTCTTCACGAAGCTGCACGAACGATACAAGTTCCCCGCTGAATTTGAAAACACAAGCCTCAAAGGGAATAAAGTGAACAATGCTGCCCTCACGAAGATGAGCAAGGCCCTGTCTACTTGGAAAAGCAATGTGAAGAGAATGATCGAGAAAGGTGAGAGTTATGAGAAGATCAAGGAGAAAAATCCTTCGATCACCGAAGATGACTACAACGACTTCAAGATCAATTGCTCGAGCACCGCAAACTCCGAATCAAGTAAGTGGGGGAAAGAAATGCGGGAGCTGAACTTAGGGGAACACACACTTGGTCCCGGCGGTTACAGAGTGGCGGAGCCTATATGGGACAAGGAGGAGGCGGACCGTGCCGAGCAAGGCCTACCGCCCCTCTTCGATAAATACGGTGACAAGCAGACCAGGAACTTTGTCAGGGCCCGGTACAAGAAGGACCCGAAAACAAAGGACCTTACCACGGATCCGAAGACCAGGGCGCTTGAGCTTGTTCTGGTAAGGAATACACCCCCTCGTAATTAGCTCCATATGGTTGCATTCTAATTAATGAAGCCAAATTTCTAAATGGTTCACATTCCTTCCGCAGGCGACTGAAAGCAGTAGCACGGGGTCGACTAAGAGCAACCCTTGGGACACCACTCTAAATAGGGCGTTGAATGTAATGAAGAACAAGGATAAGCTCAGTAAGCCGACGTTAGCTGGTCGTGTGGCCGGCAAAGGCTTGTCGACAAAATGGTCGTCATACTATGACACTGCTGGGCGAAAGGAGAAAAAGACCAGCTCGGAAAGCCAGGCGCGTGAGGTTCAAGAACTCAGGGCACAGGTGGCGCGGATTCCGGAGATTGTCCAAGAGCAAGTGCAACAACAACTCGGAGCGACGATCACCGCCATTGTGCCTACCTTGATCCAGGGGATTAGTGCGTGGATTGCGGGCGGCCAACAGGGGCCGCCCCCGATTCCTAGCTTCACGGCCAGCAACTCGCAGAACGCGATGGCGGGGCCATTGGTGTCTCCGGCGGAGGCGGCATTGGTGTCTCCGACGCCGGCACGGGAGCTTAATGTAGGGGAACGCAGCAGAAAACAAAAATTTTCCGACCTACGCACCAGCCCAGGACCACTATGGAGACTGCATACATGGTTTGATCTTTTTCGTTACCGACTCGTAGCGCAGCGGGAAGTAGAGTCGATGACGATCGGCGGTGCAGATCCCCGCAGCTAGGATTTACAACCTCCCAACCGCGAGGATGTATACCCTCATCTGCTCCTCAGACAGCCCTCCGGGAGGCGGTCGAACAGCCCCCCGGACGGTGTCGCGGACAGCCCTTCAGGAGGACCTTCGAAACTCGAACGGTCACTCGGACAGCCCTTCGGGAGGACCTTCGAAACTCGGACGGTCACACGGACAGCCCTTCGGGAGGCACTCATGAACTAAGACCGAAACTACGATCTCTCTACAGAGTTGCACACATACGGTGTCATCTATCCGGCAGGGCTTCGCCGTCCAGAACTAGTTCCTGCCGGAACCCAGACAGCCTTACGGCTATATGAAACTCTTTTCGTGGGAGGGAGAGAAGAAGCCAGATAATGCATGGCATGTGTATGAGAGCAAGGGATGAGTGTGGAGGGCTGCCCCTCCACCTCTATTTATAGGAAATCCCAAGGGGGTAGGGTAGTTTCAGAAAAAACCCAAAATGCACATGAATGAAGTCCTTCCACAAGGACCTAGGAGTGAAACCAAGGAACAAGAGGGTCCCCAAGGGGGGATACCCCATGTGGCCGGCCACACCCCCATGAGGGGCCCAAAAAATGGCTCCTATCCATCCATGTCATCCCCAAGATCTTTTGGAGCAAAGCCCCAAAAGGTGGCTTTCCATAAAGTAACCATAAAGCTGATTTTCACTATTCACGACGACATTTTTTAGCGTCTGATCGAACTGAAAATATTTATGTGGGCTAAGAACATTTCCAGTACCCACTAATATGATTTTCAACGCGTTCCGAAACAATTCCGGTTTTAGTGATTTTCATCTGCGAAACGCATCTGAAGTGGCTCCGGCAGCTCCGGAACATTTCCGGTTTTTATCTCAGAAAATTCCAAAAAGCTTCCAGAATGATTCTGGCATCCTCCAAGAATTATCAGGCATGTGCCGAAACCAATTTGACTTAATGGTGTATCCCGAAACAACTTTTCGGTATCATCGAAACTTATCCGATGACCTCTCTCTGCGGTACGATTCCGCTGTCCGAAACTTTTCGGTGTCCGAAACTTTTTCGGTGATTTTCTCTCAGACTCCCTGTCTAGTATTCAGCAGATAGATGACCCTTAAGCGTGTGACCCTATAGGTTCGGTGAAGTATAGACATGACCCAGAACCCCTTCCGATCAATGATCAACATCGGAGCCGTGGACACCCATATTGACCCCTATACCCACACGAATAAATATTCGAGTGAACCTCCAGTTGCCGTGTGCTATTCCCGTTGCTTCGCGATATGTTACAAATACCCGAGGTGAGACATGTTGGCATTCCCGTGGATCAACAACTTGTCCACTATGCTAGTTACCTCGTTACCGGTATTGTTCTCTTTTCTCGTTATCGTGTTCCGGCATCCCCGTGATCAAATCACAAAGTGTCTGGCCAGACGATGATGGATACCGTAACACCGAGAGGGCCCAGAGATATCTCTCCATCGTCGGAGGAGCAAATCCCAATTTTGAGCTATCAAGTTACTTGACACACTTTTCCATGAACCCGTAAGCCGCCGTAATAGCCACCCATTTACGGATGATGTTTAACAAACCCCAAAGTTCATGAAGCAAGCATGAAGAAACTCGATACTCTCATGGTCTAAGGAATCATGCAAACGTTAACCATCTCTGTGTTATGTACCAATAAACTTGTGACGAATGAAACTTATAGCATAACATCATGCCGGGTCGATTCAACACAAATGTTCTCTTAACATTATGCCCTCAAGGTTGCTGACATAGACATGCCCATGATCAGGAAAACATAACCATCATGCAACACTTGAGCTAGTCTTAGAGGCCAGACTAGGAATACATTTTACCGTTTATTATTCCACACGTGCATATGAGTCTTCCTCCGAGCCTCGTGGTTATTGCAGACTCGAGAACCATAGCAGTTATAGCATGGAACATAAACATAATTATGAACTCGGAGATAATATCATTTATTATTGCCTCTAGGGCATATCTCCTACAGACTCCCACTTGCACTAGAGTCAATAATCTAGCTTATGCTAATGCACTTCACACCTGTGGCACACCGGTGTAACTATGCTTCGCTTGTGGTATAGCCTGATGTCCAACGGATCTGATGACTTCAGTTCCGTGTGTATCTTTGCATGTCCTCGCGTTTTCACGTTTTCACAAAATTCATATTTTGTGTGGACTTGGCTTTGTATGTATGTGAATCACAGGTCGAACCTGGATTCCTCAGACTGAGTTATGGAGCAACTACCTGCAGTAGTGCCCATTGTCAAAAGCCATCTTGGAACTATACTAAGTTCATGAATGAACTATATGATTCAACATCTTCTTTGTCGCTTCTAAGGCGTCAACATACTTAGCCCTTGTTATAGAATTCGCCACAGTAACTAGTTTGAACAAATTCCAACTAACTGTGCCACACATTGTGTGTCACACAAAACCCTTAATTTAAATCGAAAATCGCATGGAGAAAAGATGAAGATTGTATCGATGTAACATTTTACAACGAACTCTTCATGATCTCTGCTTGCGAGAAAACCATGTCATCAGTACTTACTCTAGTACTCTGTGACATCTTTCACTGTTGTCCCATGATCAGTAATTTGATCACTTTGGTATCCATACTCGCAACACCTTGGGAGTATCGGACATATCTGGTTGTTTTACATACCATGGAATACATGATTAATCCAAACACAAAAGTGTGTGGAATCTACATCATGTATTTTACTCATCAGTGTTTTGGGACACCGAGTCTTGCAAAAACTCCTTCCATGTGACTTTGGCAAGAATCACTCCTTGGCGTTTTAAATGCTAAAAGGTTTTAGCATCTTGTCAATATGTATTCATTGCTTAGCCCCATAAGGTAAATCTATTTCCATAGATCATCATGCCTAATATTGAGGCTATTTAGCCTAAGCACTTCATCGAAAAACTATTTTCAAATGAAGTCCTAATTCGTGTCAAGAAATTTATTTCCAATTACCAATGTGCCAAGCACATAAGGTTTTTAGAAATATTATTACGCTCCCACTTACTTTCTTGAATTACAAGCATCTTCGTTACCCATTGATGAAGTCAAAACCCCTTTGACCATTTCATCAAAACACGAAGATTCCAACTCCATTTTGCTCTCTTCTGTCCATTGCTGGAACTCTGAAGTTTGCATACCTACTAGCATCCTCTGGATCGACAAATTACTTTGGACTGTATCATATACAAGTCCTAGCTTTCATTTCCATCAGATGGAAATCCTTTTTATCATCCATGTTTCATATCTCATGATTGAAATATGTATTAATTGCTAGTTCAACCCGAACCGACTTTAAGCATCACTACGATGAAAACAACCTCATCGTAGTCAACTCTTGAACTTGTTATTTCAACAAGTCGAGCTTTATGGATAAAACATTTTTATCCATATCAGTTTTAAGTTCCATAAATATTCGTTAGACTCTAAGTCTTCTGAAAGGTGTATCAAGGTTTTAATCTTGAATCACTTATATGGAAACTAACTTGGGTTGTATTGGCATTTAGCCAATTCCGGAGTCAGGGCCCATCAACGCTTCCTTGTGTATCGTAGGTATAATGTTGTCTAACAACAATATCTCGTTTGCGCACCTGAGAGGTTTGCACGAGCCTTGCCTACGTGGTTCAGCTGCAAGTTCGACCGAAGTTCATACATTTTATTGTAGAGACTTCCGTATCAGTCGCAGTAGGAAACTCTGGAATTACTTCCAAGGTCTCTTTCCTTTGATCTGATGACTTAGATATTGTTTATCTCGTCGAGTTGCACTATTCTCCCACTCACCTTTTTGAAAGAACCATTCTCTTTAAAAGCACACCGTTTCGCGGCAAAACTATTTGCCTCGGTATAGTGAGGGAGGAATACCCAACATTTTGGTATAACCTACAAAGTAGCACTTGTCTGATTTGGAATAGGTTTGTAACCTTTTACACAAGCCCCATATTCCAAATGTTAAGAAAAGATATAACATGGTTGGGCGTACCATACCATGGCTTCATTTCAACAGACCCGATGTAGCTCTTTTCAGTGTAAAAGCCGCAGTCTCTAAAGCATCACTTTAAAAAGGATAATGGAAAATTTATTTATGTCATCATTGACCTTACCATGTCATAAATGGTTAGATTACATCTCCACGGACTTTTCACTTGCAGTGGTGTTCTGGGAGGTGCAAGTTATGAAACCCCTTTCACAACTCATAAGACATTCGCTAAACATGTACCTCAAATATTCCTTTGTGCAATCAAATTGCAGAAACATAATTTTCTTGTTACAATAACTTCTACTTCATTTCTGAAAACCTTTCGAATGATTTCAAAAGATCCAGACTTACCTCTCACCAAGTAAATATCCATATATCTACTTGAGTCATTTCTGAAGATAAATAAATCCACCACTAACAACACTTATCGGACTACACACATCAAATGTATGATCACTAATAAGTTTGTTGTTCGTTCCTTATTGCCTGTGAACGGTATTTTAGTCACTTCACTTTTCGGAGGAAAGTTGCAAGTGTCAGATGATTCAAAATCAAAAAGACTTCAAAATCCATCATAATGGAATTTTCCATGCGGGTTTCTCCAATGTGACCAAATGTAGTGCCACACTTGTGTGGTATTCTTTTAGTCTTGCGACATTTAGCGTCAGTGTTATGGATGTATCATATTACCCTCAATATTCAAAACATACATCCCATCTTGGATGGAAGCATGGCCCTTCATGTTATTCATAATACTTAACAACAATTGTTGTTTTTATGAACAACTCTTTTGCAACAAACATTGTGCAATGGGCTAGAGTGTATGAAACTCTAAAATGAATTATGAAAGTAAACCCTGAGGTATTGTATTATTATCAATATTCACAACATACATCTCATTCATAATGGAAGTATGGCCCTTGTGTTATTCATAACATCGAACATAAAAGGTTCTCTTATGAACAACCTTCTTGCAAGATACCTTATGCAATGGGCTAGAGTTTGTAAAAATCTAAATGAATTATGAAAATAAATACAAATGGCAATACACCGATGGAAGGTATAGTAACATTTACTATGTTCCCTGTGTATACCTTAACCTCATTTCTGGCTAGTCTTTTTAGGCCACAGTAGCTCTTATAGTGATTCGCAATTGAATGCAATCGAGCGGGTATCTTTGTGATTAACTCACAATACCCAAGAATTAGTGATTAACATGTTTAACCATAATTCCCAAGAACTATATCTTTGACCAGCCTACTATACAACAAAAACTTGTATGACATTCATACATGAGCTGGATATTCCAGTCATCTTTCTTTCTGCCTTTTTACTTCTAACAGTTTAACTTTTAGTATTTCTCCTACTCGCAAAAGAAGCACCCAACTTAAGAGTGGCGTTAGCCCCGGACTTCCTAGGCATGTAAGTCATACTAACACCCTTTGGACACTTCCTTTCTCTTTAAGTTGTTGTTTTATTCACCTTTCATTATATGACAGGCGTTCTTCTGGATCCCTTTCCCAACAGTCAAATGCATAGTAAACACTTTTACTAATACTTGCAAACAAACATTGCTTTGTTTGTATCTGAAAATAATTTTCAGTTCCATGAATATCATATAACTATCCCAACTTTCGAAGTTTGGGTTTCATGGAAGCAAACATATTGCACTTGACTGAAACGGAATTATAGCTTTTGGATCGAAGGACGAGAGTTACATGATCCATAGCTTTAGCGGCAGGATACGGAAAGCATCCGATAGGACAAAGTCCTTCTCGGCACTTTTGAGGACAATCCTCATATTACGTTACCAATCGTAAAGTTTTAACCAGATATTTAACAGTTATTCAATTTTAATAGGGAAGGTGGAAACGCGAGCCATTATTCTACAACTATTTTGCAAAAAACACTTAGACAGTGTTCATAATTAATTGCACTGAGAATTAAACATGTTAATTCAACAGTGCGCTCCCACTCAAATCAATATCTCTCACAATTAATTTTGAGTGATACAATATCCAGACTTCAATTCATCGCCATAGAATCATCATCTCATAACGGGAATTTTAATCGGTAGGCTAACTTGCCGATCACATCTCTATGTGACTATTGCTCATCTTTCGATGCGTGTGTTCCGAGCTCAGGACGATCCTGCCATGAACGTCAAGACAACCAAGTGATCTTGCTGCGAGGTCTGACCTCACCCGCCTCACACTTCTCTAATCGTTCGTACCCATGCATCCATGGCGCACCCCGAAAAGATAGGTGCCGTGACGGTGCTACACTTGGGAGAACACTAACTACTTGATATTTTAAGTGAGAGATCACCCTAATAAAAGCGACTACCGCGCAATCAAGAAGGGTGCATCATAAGGGATAAACATCTCAGTCAATTCATAATAGCATGATATGGTATAGCCCTTTCTGACGGAGAAGTATTTCATTTCTTCGTCTTCGGCATTCGTGTCGGTGGTCACCTTCACGAAGATTGCCACCACCTTGTCGATGCACCAGATAATATTGCTATCTCTATAGCTAACAAAATAATGCATTACAACAAGGTTGACACGCAGGTCATTAAAGTGCAATCATATGGCTCCAGCCATCATGCCGAATCATGACACGCAGGTCATGTTAATCAAATTACATCATATAGTCATCTCATACATAATCGAATTAGTATGAGCACTGCTATACCACATCACATGCACATCCTGCAAAACCAAGTTAGACGCCTCTAATAGGTTTATGCAAAATTTTATTTTACGTGGCTTCTAAGGTTTTGACTTAAACCGCAGCTACCAACGTTTTATCATCAAGTATGATTATTCAGGTTGCTAGATTAACATCTCGGGGTGTATGAAACACGGGATAATTAAATCTCGAGCCCCATACTAAACTTCGTCATACGCATGACCCCCGTGCAGATCATATCTGCAATGCCCTTTCATCTGCGAATTTCATCTTTCTTTTGACTACGGCAGAACCCAAAGAACTGATAGCACTTCCATGATCAATCAGGATCACGGATTGCCAGAACTTTGTCAAATTCCACCATGCTGTCTCGAGATTGAGCAAACGCAAATTCTAGGGAAGCAACAAGAACCTCGGGTAACAGATTTCATCTGTCACCCGCATAAATAATTTTCAGCAATAGATCTCATCTACTACCTAATTATATTATGCAATACCCATACATCTCCATGTATTCTAGATCGAAACCTGCATCTACGCATAGCACGGCTCTTGATGCCACTGTACGGGAACGCAGCAGAAAACAAAAATTTTCCGACCTACGCACCAGCCCAGGACCACTATGGAGACTGCATACATGGTTTGATCTTTTTCGTTACCGACTCGTAGCGCAGCGGGAAGTAGAGTCGATGACGATCGGCGGTGCAGATCCCCGCAGCTAGGATTTACAACCTCCCAACCGCGAGGATGTATACCCTCATCTGCTCCTCAGACAGCCCTCCGGGAGGCGGTCGAACAGCCCCCCGGACGGTGTCGCGGACAGCCCTTCAGGAGGACCTTCGAAACTCGAACGGTCACTCGGACAGCCCTTCGGGAGGACCTTCGAAACTCGGACGGTCACACGGACAGCCCTTCGGGAGGCACTCACGAACTAAGACCGAAACTACGATCTCTCTACAGAGTTGCACACATACGGTGTCATCTATCCGGCAGGGCTTCGCCGTCCAGAACTAGTTCCTGCCGGAACCCAGACAGCCTTACGGCTCTACGAAACTCTTTTCGTGGGAGGGAGAGAAGAAGCCAGATAATGCATGGCATGTGTATGAGAGCAAGGGATGAGTGTGGAGGGCTGCCCCTCCACCTCTATTTATAGGAAATCCCAAGGGGGTAGGGTAGTTTCAGAAAAAACCCTAAATGCACATGAATGAAGTCCTTCCACAAGGACCTAGGAGTGAAACCAAGGAACAAGAGGGTCCCCAAGGGGGGATACCCCATGTGGCCGGCCACACCCCCATGAGGGGCCCAAAAAATGGCTCCTATCCATCCATGTCATCCCCAAGATCTTTTGGAGCAAAGCCCCAAAAGGTGGCTTTCCATAAAGTAACCATAAAGCTGATTTTCACTATTCACGACGACATTTTTCAGCGTCTAATTGAACTGAAAATATTTATGTGGGCTAAGAACATTTCCAGTACCCACTAAAATGATTTTCAACGCGTTCCGAAACAATTCCGGTTTTAGTGATTTTCATCTGCGAAACGCATCTGAAGTGGCTCCGGCAGCTCCGGAACATTTCCGGTTTTTATCTCAGAAAATTCCAAAAAGCTTCCAGAATGATTCTGGCATCCTCCAAGAATTATCAGGCATGTGCCGAAACCAATTTGACTTAATGGTGTATCCCGAAACAACTTTTCGGTATCATCGAAACTTATCCGATGACCTCTCTCTGCGGTACGATTCCGCTGTCCGAAACTTTTTGGTGTCCGAAACTTTTTCGGTGATTTTCTCTCAGACTCCCTGTCTAGTATTCAGCAGATAAATGACCCTTAAGCGTGTGACCCTATAGGTTCGGTGAAGTATAGACATGACCCGGAACCCCTTCCGATCAATGATCAACATCGGAGCCGTGGACACCCATATTGACCCCTATACCCACACGAATAAATATTCGAGTGAACCTCCAGTTGCCGTGTGCTATTCCTGTTGCTTCGCAATATGTTACAAATACCCGAGGTGAGACATGTTGGCATTCCCGTGGATCAACAACTTGTCCACTATGCTAGTTACCTCGTTACCGGTATTGTTCTCTTTTCTCGTTATCGTGTTCCGGCATCCCCGTGATCAAATCACAAAGTGTCTGGCCAGACGATGATGGATACCGTAACACCGAGAGGGCCCAGAGATATCTCTCCATCGTCGGAGGAGCAAATCCCAATTTTGAGCTATCAAGTTACTTGACACACTTTTCCATGAACCCGTAAGCCGCCGTAATAGCCACCCATTTACGGATGACGTTTAACAAACCCCAAAGTTCATGAAGCAAGCATGAAGAAACTCGATACTCTCATGGTCTAAGGAATCATGCAAACGTTAACCATCTCTGTGTTATGTACCAATAAACTTGTGACGAATGAATCTTATAGCATAACATCATGCCGGGTCGATTCAACACAAATGTTCTCTTAACATTATGCCCTCAAGGTTGCTGACATAGACATGCCCATGATCAGGAAAACATAACCATCATCCAACACTTGAGCTAGTCTTAGAGGCCAGACTAGGAATACATTTTACCGTTTATTATTCCACACGTGCATATGAGTCTTCCTCCGAGCCTCGTGGTTATTGCAGACTCGAGAACCATAGCAGTTATAGCATGGAACATAAACATAATTATGAACTCGGAGATAATATCATTTATTATTGCCTCTAGGGCATATCTCCTACACTTAATGCACCCGGGTGTACGCCGGCCGGCACCTCTGCAGCAAGCGGCCCCTCCGTCAACTGCACGCCCGCCGTTGGCGGTGCCTCGACATTAGCCGAGCTCGACGCCATCATCACGGTAACTAATTAAGCCTCTCTCGGCCGAGGACTTCATCTCCTTGCCATTGACTGGGCATCCCTAACGCCCTACATGTTTTCGCAGGGCGCCGCCGACGTTCCGTGCACTCTCCTGCACTTCGTGAACAACGAGTTGGTCGATGTCGCCAAGGGCAAAATCGTTCAACCGGGCAACCCCTTGTTCCACGGTACCCAGATGCCACCCAACTTTTTTAGGGTTCAACTGGTTCGGGTGCTGCCAGGCTGCGACGAGGTATTACCTCCGATTCGACCCCTCGGGGCCGACGATGATGACGTGATGAACCTCAGCGCCTGCCTGAGCTGGCCCCTGCTTTGGCCGAAGAGCCAGATTCGTTTGGGGGCGGGGGACACCACCCCAAAGACAACACCGCCAGTCGTGCCGGCGCCAAGTCGGCCCCATGGCAAGACCGCCGCAACGGTGCCGGACATCCCTATGCCACTGGATCCAAACATGCATATGGCACAGGATCAGAACGACGACGACGACGATACATTTGCCAACGTCGATCAGTACTTTGCCGATCATGGGGACGGTGGCGACTTCATGGGGCCTCCTTCTCAAGAACCCAACCCAACAAAAGACGTGTGCCATCTAGCTGGTACCACGGAAAAGCCAAGTTGCAACAGGCGTCGTCTGCAGTTCAGCTCTCAGGAGACGCCTCCAGCTGCCGACTTCACCGAGCCTCAGATAGGCGAGGTGCCAAATATGATCAGCCCCAACACACTCAAGAAGGCGGTCTGTGAGCAGAACTCGGTCCCATTAAAGGAGATCAAGAAGAAGGCATGCAAAAGAAAGACTAACAAGGGTGCGGGCCAGCCGGCACCGAGTACGATCCGTGCTTCAGGACGGGCCACCTTCAACTGCCGATATCTCGAGGAGGGTGCATGTGGCGGGTAGGCCGATGCTACCGAGATATATGCTCGATGCTGCAACCGGTGCTATGCGGAGTCTGCATGACAGTGTTCTTTCTTTGGAGAAGCAGCGTCTCCGAGAGAAGGATGTGGCATACCCGGTTTTCGCGGCCAAGGTGCCAGAGGGCAAGGGCTTTGTGGATAACTCCATCGGGGGTACGATCGTCCTGCGGTTTGATGACATCCACGCTATGTTGAACCTTCATCCGCTGCACTACACCTTCGTTCGGCTATTTTCGCTGAGTATGGAGATGCGGATCATTCGCGACAAGACCCCGGACATCGTGATAGTCGACCCCTTCTACATGCGTGCCAAGATCTTGGGCAGCGCTGGGGACCGGCAAGTCGCGAGTTCTTACCTCGAAGGCGTCATTCTGGCAAACCAAGATAAGGATAACTTCCTCGTGCCTTACTTTCCCGAGTAAGTCCTCCCCTCAACCGCCCCGTAACATATGAATTCTTAGATTTCGATCGTTTTTCTTTTAACATTCCGTGTTTTCTGCAGTGACACACATTGCACGCTCATCCTCCTAAGCCCCAAATATTCCATGGCCACGTATTTCGACCCGGACCGTCAGTCGAATGTAGACTACACAAATGTCAAGAATGTTCTTGATGATGTTCTCCCCAGCTACGTCAAATCTGGAGGCACCTTCACCAGGCCTATTCGTAAGTACGGCAAGCACGTGTTCTCCCACAATACGACGTTCTGCTATGTCAAGCAGCCGCCTGGCAGTCAGAAGGATGCCTACTACGCCATCCATCACATGCGGGCGATCGTGCGGGACCATAATCACCTTCTCCTACCAAATAATCTCAAAGATTGGGCCGCAAGCTTGGGGGGAATCCAGGACGCGGACATCAGACAAGAATTCTTTCGCATCCAGTCGGAGTTTGCGGAAATCATCCATCAAGATGTCCTTCGTACCTCGGGGCAGTTCTACCTCAGAAATCAACCGTCCAACAGTGACATCGACACAATCCTACAAATGCAGGCTGACAACGCCCGTTGTTTCATGACTCCCACGATAGACGGCGGCTTCATCCACGCTCCGGTCCCTTGAGTCGAGTCGAAAGCAGTGATGCTGTGTCTAGTTCTGAAACATCGATTGGCTCATGTTGTAATTAAACTTTAATGAACATGTAGTATGTCTCTTTGGTTTCGAGAGTCGTTGAACTTAGATGTAATCGATGCTATTAATGTCTTGCTTTTCTCTTCCGATCGTTCTGTTGCATACTTATATATTGCTTATGTATTGTCTGTGAATTGGTACTAACGTTTCGTTTGGCTACTGCATAGCGATGCCGTGGTATGTCGTGTACAAGGGTAAGGTTCCCGGAGTCTACGACGACTGGGAGGAGTGTCGGAGACAGGTTCACCAATTCAGCGGTAACAGTTACGAAGGGTACGCCACTAGGGCCGAGGCCGAATCTAGATACGACCGCTATCTAGCGGGAGAGGGGAGGGAGCGTTGGAGGAACCAGATGAAGACGAGTTTCATTGTGATGATGCTCATCGTGATGACCGCAGCTCTCTTCTATGTGATGGTAGTTTAGATGATCGATATCGACTTGTAATGTGAAGACAAACTCGCGGTCTCGAGACTTGTAATATAATGTTCTATCTTTGTTCGGTCTTTTCAATTCGGAGACTAATATGATGAATTGTATTCGGAGACTAAAATGATGAATTGTATTCAGAGACTAATCTTCTATTGTATTCGATGAATCTGTTGTTGATGTGTGCTGTCTATATTTTGTCCAATTATACATTTTGTAACCTGTGCAAAAAACAGAAAATAAAAAAATAAAAAAAACCTAATATTCATACTAATGGCGCATCACATCATAGTGCGCCATTAGTATGCCAAAGGATACTAATGGAGCGTCACTAAACAGTGCGCCATTAGTATGCCGAAGTTACTAATGGAGCATCCTGTTGTTGTGCGCCATTAGTATGCCAAAGCACCTAGGTATAGATGGCCCCCTGGGAGGCATACTAATGGCGCACTGTTGTATATACTAATGGCGCATCTGGGGTGCGCCATTAGTATACCAGATACTAATGGCGCACCAGTGGTGCGCCATTAGTAAAATATACTAATGGCGTGCTACTAATGGCGCACCACTAATGCGCCATTAATGGCCAAATTAGGTGCGCCATTAGTAGGCCTTTTCCTAGTAGTGTGTTTTCATGAAGTTGTCTCGCCAACTATTACTTCTACTACTATGGCTAACAGTTAGCAATAAAGTAAAGTAATTACATGGCGTTTTCATTGACACGCAGGTCATACAATAAATTAAAACAACTCCTATGGCTCCTGCCGGTTGTCATACTCATCGACATGCAAGTCGTGATTCCTATTACAAGAACATGATCAATCTCATACATCACATATATCATTCATCACATCCTTTTGGCCATATCACATCACATAGCATACCCTGCAAAAACAAGTTAGACGTCCTCTAATTGTTGTTGCATGTTTTACGTGGCTGCTATGGGATTCTAGCAAGAAAGTTTCTTACCTACGCAAAAGCCACAACATGATATGCCAATTTCTATTTACCCTTCATAAGGACCCTTTTCATTGAACCTGATCCGACTAAAGTGGGAGAGACAGACACCCGCTAGCCACCTTATGCAACTAGTGCATGTCAGTTGGTGGAACCTGTCTCACGTAAGTGTACGTGTAAGGTCGGTCCGGGCCGCTTCATCCCACGATGCCGCCGAATCAAGATAAGACTAGTAACGACAAGTAAATTGACAAAATCGACGCCCACAACTACTTTGTGTTCTACTCGTGCATAGAAACTACGCATAGACCTAGCTCATGATGCCACTGTTGGAGAACGTAGAAGAAATTCAAAATTTTCTACGCATCACCAATATTAATCTATGGAGTTTACTAGCAACGAGAGGGAAGGAGTGCATCTACATACCCTTGTAGATCGCGAGCAGAAGCGTTCAAGAGAACGGGGTTGAAGGAGTGCATCCTAGCGCCGAACGGACGGCACCTCCGCGTTCAACACACGTACGGAGCAGCAACGTCTCCTCCTTCTTGATCCAGCAAGGGGGGAGGAGAGGTTGATGGAGATCCAGCAGCACGACGGCGTGGTGGTGGAAGTAGCGGGATTCCAACAGGGCTGCGCCAAGCGTTGCGGGAGAAGGGAGATGTGTCACGGGAGGGAGAGCGAGGCGCCAGGGCTTATCATTTTCTGCCCTCCCTTCCCCCCCACTATATATAGGGCCAAGGGAGCGGGGGGGGGGGGGGGGGCACAGCCTTGGCCCTTCCTCCAAGGAAGGGTGCGGCCAGGGAGGAGTCCATCCTCCCCAAGGCACCTAGGAGGTGCCTTCCCCCTTTAGGACTCTCCCTTTATCTTATCTCTTGGCGCATGGGCCTCTTGGGGCTGGTTCCCTTGGCCCATATAGGCCAAGGCGCACACCCCACAGCCCATGTGGCCCCCCGGGGCATGTGGACCCCTTGGTGGACCCCCGGACCCCTTTCGGCACTCCCGGTACAATACCGATAATGCGCGAAACTTTTCCGGCAACCAAAACAAGACTTCCCATATATAAATCTTTAGCTCCGGACCATTCCGGAACTCCTCGTAACGTCCGGGATCTCATCCGGGACTCTGAACAACTTTCGGGTTACCGCATACCAATACTCTACAACCCTAGCATCACCGAACCTTAAGTGTGTAGACCCTACGGGTTCGGGAGACACGCAGACATGACCGAGACGACTCTCCGGTCAATAACCAACAGCGGGATCTGGATACCCATGTTGGCTCCCACATGCTCCTCGATGATCTCATCGGATGAACCATGATGTCGAGGATTAAATCAATCCCGTATACAATTCCCTTTGTCAATCGGTATGCTACTTGCTCGAGATTCGATCGTCGGTATCCCGATACCTTGTTCAATCTCGTTACCGGCAAGTCTCTTTACTCGTTCCGTAACACATCATCCCGTGATCAACTCCTTGGTCACATTGTGCACATTATGATGATGTCCTACCGAGTGGGCCCAGAGATACCTCTCCGTTTACACGGAGTGACAAATCCCAGTCTCGATTCGTGCCAACCCAACAGACACTTCCGGAGATACCTGTAGTGCACCTTTATAGCCACCCAGTTACGTTGTGACGTTTGGTACACCCAAAGCATTCCTACGGTATCTGGGAGTTGCACAATCTCATGGTCTAAGGAAATGATACTTGACATTAGAAAAGCTCTTAGCAAACGAACTACACGATCTTGTGCTAGGCTTACGATTGGGTCTGTTCCATCACATCATTCTCCTAATGATGTGATCCCGTTATCAACGACATCCAATGTCCATGGTCAGGAAACCGTAACCATCTATTGATCAACGAGCTAGTCAACTAGAGGCTTACTAGGGACATGGTGTTGTCTATGTATCCACACATGTATCTGAGTTTCCTATCAATACAATTCTAGCATGGATAATAAACGATTATCATGAACGAGGAAATATAATAATAACCAATTTATTATTGCCTCTAGAGCATATTTCCAACAGTTTTGTCCCCCAAGGTGGCACGTTTCGTACCGAAACCATCAGGCTTGTTGTGAGAAGCTCTGGTTTGTGAGAAGCTTATACCCAAACCTGCCCCAAATGGGACAAATTTTTTACAATGGCATGTTGATGCCGCTCCATGATACTATGCCAAGTTTCATGAATTTTAGACGAGTTTTGGATTTACTATAATTTAAAAGCCAGGTATCTCAACGTTTTGCTGGCAATCAACAGTGCCCTAGTGTTTGAAATTCATTCCCATTTCTTGCATGGGACCTAAGCATGCACCCAAGGACACATATTGGACTTTTCAACCAATTTATCTGCACTGGAGCATCTGCATGTATTTCAAATTTGAATTATGCACATAAAATGCCTAGAAAACCAAGTTAATGTATAAAAATGTCCAAACAAACCGCGAAAATTTCCAAAAGTTAGCACAACACTCATGTTTTTCTATGTTGACACTAGAATTTTTTTGATAGCAATAAGAGGCAAAAGATATCGTTTCGTCCCCAAAGGTGGCATGTTCCGTACCGAAACCATCGGGCTTTTTGTGAGAAGCTCTAGTTTTTGAGAAGCTTATACCCAAACCTGCCCCAAATGTGACAAATTTTTTACCACGGCATGTTGATGCCGCTCCATGATAGCATGCCAAGTTTCATGGATTTCAGACGACTTTTGGATTTACTAGAATTTAAAAACAAGGTATCTCAACGTTTTGCCCGCAATCAACGATGCTCTGGTGTTTGAAATTCATTCCCATTTCTTGCATGGGACCTAAGCATGCACCCAAGGACACAAATTTGACTTTTCAACCAATTTATATGCACTGTAGCATGTGCATGTATTTCAAATTTGAATTATGCACACAAAATGCCTAGAAAACCCAGTTAATGTATAAAAATGTCCAAACGAACCCCAAAAATTCCAAAACATAACATAACACTCATGTTGTTGTATGTTGGAACTAGAAATTTTGTGAACGCAATAAGAGGCAATGGATATTGTTTCGTCCCCAAAGGTGGCACGTTCCGTACCGAAACCATCAAGCTTGTCGTGAGAAGCTGCGGTTTGTGAGAACCTTATACGCAAACCTGCCCCAAATGGGACAAATTTTTTACAACGGCATGTTGATGCCGCTCCATGATACCATGCCAAGTTTCATGAATTTAACGCGTGTTCTGGATTTACTAGAATTAAAAAAACAAGAATCTCAACATTTTGCCGGTAATCAACAATGCCCTGGTGTTTGAAATTCATTCCCATTTCTTTCATGGGACCTAAGCATGCACCCAAGGACACATATTTGATTTCTCAACCAATTTATATGTACTGGTGCATGTGCATGTAGTTCAAATTTGAATTATGCACATGAATGCATTGAAAACTCAGTTAATGTACGAAAATGTCCAAGAGAACCCCGAAAAATCCCAAAAATTCAGACAACACTCCTGTTGTTCTATGTTGACACTAGGAAAAAATTTGAAAGCAATAAGAGGCAATGGATATCATTTCGTCCCCCAAAGGTGGGACGTTCCGTATCGACACCATGATACTTGTTCTGAGAAGCTCTGGTTTGTGAGAAGCATATAACCAAACCTGTCCCAAATGGGACAAATTTTTTACCACGGCATGTTGATGCCACTCCATGATAGCATGCCAAGTTTCATGAATTTCAGATGAGTTTTGGATTTAATAGAATTTAAAAACCTGGTATCTCAATGTTGTGGCCGAGTGACGGTGGCAGGGTGTTTGACATTCATTCCCATTTCCTGCATGGGACCTAAGCATGTAGCCAAGGACACAGATTTGAATTTTCAACCAATTTATATGCATTCGAGCATGTGCATGTAGTTCAAATTTTAATTATGCACATGAATGCTTTGAAAACTCAGTTAATGTATAAAAATGTCCAAGCGAACCCCAAAAAATCCCAAAAATTGACACAACACTCGTATTGTTCTATGTTGACACTAGGAAAAAATTTGAAAGCGGGAAGAGGCAATGTTTATCGTTTCATCTAGAAAGGTGAAACGTTCCCTACTGAAACCATCACACTTATTGTGAGAAGATCTGGTTTATGAGAAGCTTATACCCAAACCTGCCCCAAATGGGACAAAGTTTTTACCACGGCATGTTGATGTCACTCCATGATAGCATGCCAAGTTTCATGAATTTCGTACGAATTTTGGATTTACTAGAATTACAAAAGCAAGTACGTCGATGTTTGCCGGAGAGCCACGGTGCCATGGTGTTCGAATTTCATCCCCGTTTCTTGCATGGGACATAAGCACAAAACCATGGACACATATATGATTTTACATCCCATGTTGGTGCACCGGAGCATGTGCATGTAGCTTAATTTTGAATTGTGCACCTGAAATGGCTAGAAAACCAATTTAATGTATAAAATGTTCAAAGGAACCCTGAATAATTCCAATTCTTTTACGACACACATATAGTTGCATGTTCCTGCAGATAAAAGGCCTAGCAATTCAGACACCGTCCATTGCTGATGTGACCCCATTATGTAATTCAAATCAACATGAAAAATCAAGTAGATTGCACAGAGTTTATTATCACCAACCATGTGAGATGCAACACAAAAAATTCTGGAGCACCGTCGGTGTATTGTACGCCTATGGCTTACGCGAGAAGGTGCGTCAGCTACAGTACACAGCCGGCGTATCAAGCACACTTGCTCGCACCCCAAATAGTCCCGCCTCTGCATCCCTCGCAATCTCAAAAATATTACTGCCTCATAATCTCGAAAATATCTACCGCCTGGAAGGTTTTAATGTTTGATAGCACATGATTAGTATGTGCGGACCGTGTGCGATGTCTGTTACTCCCGCTTTGCGTCAGTCCCTTAATTCAAATTTTTAGTACCCTCGGCATTTTAATCCCGCCTTTGCATCCCTCGCAATCTCAAAAATATATGCTCGCCCTTGATCCAACTTTTCAGTAGCCCCGCCTTGTTACTCCCGCCTAGTAAAATTTTCAGTTGCCGCAGTATTTCCTCAAACACCACCTTGCCCCCCCACGCCCCCTCCACACACACCACAAAACCTCCGCTCACACAGACACACACAACCCTCGAAACCATTGGTAGGTGCCTCTGCCTGTGTGCCTCCATCCTGAACCTCTGCCTGTGTGCTGGGGAGCTCGCGGAGCCAATGGCCAAAAAGAGGTTTATCGTGGGCTTTTCACCCCACACCGGTGAGGTGGCCGCCGAGGTGTCCCCTTTGTCCTCCGCGGGCTCGATCCGCCATTGCCGGTCCCCTGATCCGCCCACAGCCGCGCCCCCACGCCGGTTCGAGGACTTCCCCATCCTCCCTCGGACCCGGCAGCCGACGAGGTCCTGCCTCGATGTCTAGCAGCGGTGGTGGGGGACGTGGGTCGCCGAGATTATAGATCAGGAGACCCACACCCGTCGGTGGCTCTGTAGCTTCCACACGACCGAGCTCGCGGCCATGGAGTACGACCGCTGGCAGGTCCGCTACCACGGCACGGCGACTAGGCTCAATTTTCCCTTCGGCACACGTCCGGTCAACCTCGTTCCGCTGGAGCCAGGGGAGGTGAGCTTGGCTATGGCGCGGGAGGACCGTGAGGCGTGAGAGCGCCTCAAGGCCGAGGCAGCTGACGAGGCCTACATTCAAGAGCTCCGCCGGCAGCACCCGGAGCTCGTCGAGGAGGAGCGGGCGATCTATGCCGGCGTGGAGGGCGGCGAGGTTATCGCGCTCTCCTCCGATGATGAGGTCGAAGGCAGCGAGGAAGGCAGCGCGGAGGGCGGCGAGGTTATCGCGCTCTCCTCCGATGACGATGTCGAAGGCGGCGGCGACGGTGGTGCGGAGGGTGTCGAGGTGGGCCCCGAGGACGAGGAGATCGACGTCGACGAGTGGAGGAGTGCCTTCCCTAACGACCCCGACGACGGTACCGGCCCGGACCCGGCTCGCGACACACCGTACATGACGAGGAAGTATTGGCTCGACCTCTACTTCGACCGAAAGTAGTTTAGCGTAGTTTAAATTTATATTTTTTGTTCGGTTATGCAAAACTATCTATGTTTATGTTTGAATGCATGCTACTTTCGGTTGAACCTGCTTTGAACTTGATCAAATTTAATTTTACCACCTTAAGTTTTGGGAATCGACTAGAAAAGGCCAAAAATTGCTAGAGTATATATATCCACTAAGGCTTTTAGTCCTTAAACTTTTTAAGGATTGGCTAGAGATGTCCTTATGACTTGTTTATTTCAGTTCTTCACAATGTGATGCTCTATATGTGCAACTATTTTCCGTGCAGTTCAATTTCATCAATAACAGTTTCAATAATACCACTATGAATTATGATATTTGGTTGCTGTTAAGGATATTGCAGTTAACATGCCTTTTCGTTTTTTTAACAATAACTAGTGTACTGTAGACCTGCACAATACCGGTTTGAATGACTATTTGCTTGTTTTTAAATGTTATGCCTGATGCAGTTAACACACCTTTCCACTTCTTGTTTTACTTAACTAGCGTGCTTAAGCCTGCACACTTAAGTTATCATTTGTAGATTATGTTGTCTACCATGGATATACCAGCTCTTGTTGCCTTTGTATGTACTCATGCAGGACAATATTGAGAACAATGTTGTTTTCCATCGAGGTTAGTTTCATCGCATTGCTTATATGTACTCACTATTCAGGATATCAGTAGCTGGTACCATATAGCCTGGGGCTGATAAGGGATTAATCGTTGAATCGGACATTTCACTGAATATATCTGTAACCCATTTATTAGTAGGTTAACTAGGGCCATATTTCATATATCTGAGGCTACATAGCAACATGCATTGTACTGAATGACTAAATATGCAATCCCAGGCTACATAGCAACAAGGAAGAGTGTTACCTTAATGTTCCGATGATGTCTAGATAGACATGTAATAAAATCTTATATAATGGGATGGAGGGAGTGTTGTACTACATCATTTTTCAATTGTTGTTTGTTTTCTAATATTAACTTGGTGCTTTTAGGTACATATATCATTGCCAAAGATCCACACTTCGACCCTTTCTGCGTATGGGGCAATAAGATATTCATAAACCAACATCAAGTGAGGAAACTGATAAAGATTGTTATTAAAAGGGGTCAAAAGATGTCAATGAAACTATTTGTTTACCCTTTATGCAAGACAACAGTGAACTACAAGATGGTAAGTAATAACCCTGTAGCCTTCTTTTTACTGCCCATAATGAGTTATGTTAGATGACAATGTCTGAATCTTTTTTCTTTTGCAGTGGATCCTGAAGCAGTTTACTCAAGATTACCTCTCAAACTACATGTTTGGCGGCCGACCATCACAAGGGGTTGGACTAGAGTCCTCCATGCCTTCTGCATCCAGGAGATCACAATAGGGCCATTCCGCTTCACCTTGTTCAACAACCGGAATGTCCGTCGCCTCTTTCGTTACCATCTGTAATAGTACAAGTATAGATCCCTGGTTCATCATTCTTTATTTGGTGCTTATGTAATTCTTAAAAATATGTACCTGTGAATCGAATAATGCATTGGTTGTTTGAACCTGATGGAGATGAATAAAGGTATAGCCTACTTTCAAGCATAAATTAGGTAAAATTTTAAATAGCAACAATTAAATTAGGGCGAAATTACGGTGTGCTGGTCATTACAGCACACATGGTAGGTAAAACACAAACGTTCGCGATATACACCATAATCCGAGATGGTTAACAGACAGGAAACGTGTGCAAGCATGCACACAGTTGCCATTTGCAAAGCTGTCACAGCCAGATTTTTGGGCCTTCCTTTTTTCTTTTGTTTTTCTGAGATTTTTGTTTGAGTTTTCTTTTTCCTTGGCTATGTGGTCTGGAAACTGAAGAAGATGCCCTCTTCTATCTTTCCAGAGTGGCTTGTCATCCTCAAGCCCGTTCCAAGACCTTGCCATTTCCATCTTGGACCGAACCCAATATTCTTTTCCTTGGGAATATTCCTTTTCTATTGAAGGAATAACCCAATTTGCCCTACGTTGTCAAGCAACCTATATTTTCACCACTCCGAAAATTCCCAAATAATTCTCATAAAATTGTTTGGGTCATATCTTCCTCAAATATGGCAAAATATTTCATTTGCCATGTTCCTCATCATGCTCAATTTATTCCTTTCCTATTATGTCCTCAGTGGCAGTTTGTGAAGAAAGTGCCATTTACCTTTGCCCAATTGACTCCAAACTTCTTGGACACCTTTTCATGTCCAAATACTTGCCTCATGCCAAGATTCAACTTATTTTTCCTAGTAAATATTCCTGAGCAAATTTTCAAAGTTCCGGTCTAAGGGGAATTGGTTGTGAAGGAAGTACTAGCTAGGTTAATCCTATTGAGTTGAAATTTTGCATGGCCCTTCATTCATATCACCTAATCATCACCCTCCACAAGATTTGAGCTCATGCAATGCATCCTTGTGAGCTGAGCATCAATTCTTTGTTTCTGTCCAAATTTGCAGTTAGTGAAGCAAGTACATTTAATATTGCTCCATTATTACTGAAAATTTTCCAGGGCCTTCTCCTACCTATATAACCTATCCCTACCAAATTTGGGCATGTTTCATCTAGGCATCTTTCCTCAGGATGTTTCCTAAGTTTCTATCCAGAGAGGATAGCTATGAAGGAAGTACCATTTTGGCTTGGCCAAATGGCATGAAATTTTTGTGGCACTCTCATATGACCAAATACTCCTGTCATGCCCATTTCTAGCTCAATTCATCACTCTATGTGTGTGCTTCTTCTTGTTCTTGTTTCTAGACTAGTTTATGTGGTTGTTAAGCAACTATACTAAATACTGGTCCAAATCATCTCAAACTTACCAAGATTATGGTCCTTCCTAACCTAAACTCCCCAGAAAACTCATTTGCCTCTAACCTTACCTTAGTCGATCACTGTTTCATGATCAAGTTTGCAACAGCAAGCTTCAGAGTTCAGTTACCATTCAACCACAGCGACTTTAACCAAGTTACCCCCGTAGTTGAAACCTACACTGGAAGAACTTACCACTAGACAACACTTGCCAGCCTATTCCCTCAGCTACATGCTAGTGCATGCGGTGATCGCGTTAAGGGCATAACAGTGCACGCGCTCTATTGCCGTTGGCTGCGTCCAGGACTTCTTCTAGCTCGGGCCCCTCCTTTGCTCGGCCTCTCAGTGAGCACAGGCATGTCCACTAGCTTCCTCTTGTCGTCGCCGTCCTCCTGGAGCCACCTCCCCGTCCGTAAGCCCCTCCATTAACGCTCGTCGGCGCGCGCCCATGGGAAACTGATACGTCTCCAACGTATCTATAATTTTTTATTGTTCCATGCTATTATATTATCTATTTTGGATGTTTAATGGGCTTTAATATACCTTTTTATATTATTTTTGGGACTAACCTATTAACCGAAGGCCCAGTGCAATTTGCCGTATTTTTTGCCTATTTCAGTGTTTCGCAGAAAAAGAATATCAAACGGAATCCAAACGGAACGAAACCTTCGCGAGGATCTTGTTTGGAACAAAGGCAATCTAGGAGACTTGGAGTGGAGGTCAAGGAAGCCACGAGGTGGCCACGAAGCAGGAGGGCGCGCCCTAGGGGGGTGGGAGCGCCCCCACCCTCGTGGGCCCCTCGTAGCTCCACCAACCTACTTCTTTCGGCTATATATACTCTTATACCCTGAAACCATCGGGGAGAGCAACGAAACCACTTTTACACCGCCGCAACCTTCTGTACCCGTGAGATCCCATCTTGGGGCCTTTTGCGGCGCTCCGTCGGAGGGGGATTCGATCATGGAGGGCTTCTACATCAACACCATAGCCTCTCCAATGATGTGTGAGTAGTTTACAACAGACCTTCGGGTCCATAGTTATTAGCTAGATGGCTTCATCTCTCTCTTTGGATCTCAATACAAAGTTCTCCTCGATCTTCTTGGAGATCTATTTGATGTAATACTTTTTGCGGTGTGTTTGCCGAGATACGATGAATTGTGGGTTTATGATCAAGATTATCTAGGAACAATATTTGGTTCTTCTCTGAATTCTTTTATGCATGATTTAAATATCTTTGCAAGTCTCTTCGAATTATCAGTTTAGTTTGGCCTACTAGATTTATCTTTCTTGCTATGGGAGAAGTGCTTAGCTTTGGGTTCAATCTTGCGGTGCTCGATCCCAGTGACAGAAGGGGAACCGACACGTATTGTATTGTTGCCATCGAGGATAAAAATATGGGGTTTATATCATATTGCTTGAGGGGGATGCCATAGATACCTATGAAACGATGAAAACTATATTTGGGCATCCCGTGAGTGAGAAGGTTGAATCCACCTCTCTTTTGTGCTTTTATCAAAATGAAATTATTAAAGAGATGAAGGCTAGCTTAGATGCAAATTTCCGTAGCGTGCTTAATCCTTCTTCCATCATTAATGGCCACGTGCTTTCTCAATACCTAGGTCTATTCTTGTTTTTATGGCTAGCTAGGGGCGTTAACGGTAGCGCTTGTTGGGAGGCAGCCCAATTTTATTTAAGTTCCTTGTTTTTTGTTTCTGTTTAGTAATAAATAATTCATCTAGCTTCTGTTTACATGTGTTTTTATGTTTTAATTAGTGTTTGTGCCAAGTAGAACCTTTGGGAAGACTTGGGTGAAGTCTTTGCGATCTTGCTGTAAAAAACAGAAACTTTAGCGCTCACAAGATTTGCTACCATTTTTTACTGGAGAGTGCTTTTAGGTTGATTATTTTTGCAGATGATTAATAGACAAATTATTCACGTCCACCAATTTATTTAAGAATTTTTGGAGTTACAGAAGTGTACGTTTGATACAGATTGCTACAGACTGTTCTGTTTTTGACAGATTCTGTTTTTCGTGTGTAGTTTGCTTATTTTGATGAATCTATGGTTAGTATCGGCGGGTATGAACCATAGAGAAGTTGGAATACAGTAGGTTTAACACCAATATAAATAAATAATGAGTTCATTACAGTACCTTATGGTAGTGATTTGTTTTCTTATACTAACGGAGCTCATGAGATTTTCTGTTGAGTTTTGTGTTGTGATGTTTTCAAGTTTTGGGTAAAGATTTGATGGATTATGGAATAAGGAGTCGCAAGAGCCTAAGCTTGGGGATGCCCAAGGCACCGCAAGGTAAAATTAAAGGAAAACCAAAAGCCTAAGCTTCGGGATGCCCTGGAAGGTACCCCCTCTTTTGTCTTCGTCTATCGGTAACTTTACTTGAGGCTATATTTTTATTCACCACATGATATGTGTTTTGCTTGGAGCGTCTTTTATGATTTGAGTCTTTTATTTTTAGTTTACCACAATCATCCTTGATGTACACACCTTTTGCGAGAGACACACATGAATCGGAATTTATTATAACTAGTGGACCCATTGCGCCAACTGGCGCAGAGACCTGCTGATTTCATGTTAGCGATGAAAAGAAATCCATGGTTTAGTTGATTTAGTTTCGGGCAAGCACATATGGTGACAAATTTAACGAATCATGTAACAAATAAATATATCACATATCTGTTTGAACTTCAAATACTACATATCATTGATAACACTATTTAATTAAAATAGAAAGAAATGACACCTACACCATCTCATTATTGGAAGGAGATAACACAAATGCAATATAACTTAATATAACATTGCTATATCTTTGTTATATGCTGATAAGACCTTGTTGTATTCTTAAACACAACCTAGCTATTAATTTGTACATGGATGTGACCTTTTCACACCATTCACATTTTTAATATGGCTCTAATTATACGCATGAAACCATGTTTTCGGTGGAAATGACGGGCTACAATCCGGTCGTAAAGTAATAATTGAACCTGTTTCAAAAGTGTGAGCCAAAGCTCACCTTGCTCGAATTTCTTTCATTAATTTGACCTACTATTTTCTCCTTGAAAGAATAGACTAATCTACACTTAAGTATTATCAAACAAATTTTCTGAATGCACTAATCTCCCCACTGAAGAAATGCATACATATACTATATACTACACAAAACCACACACATGTCACTTATAAATACACCAGGAAAAGGAACAGTTCAGTTATAGGACCAAAATTCGTCATACTGATAACACCAATGGTCTAAAGCAGTTCCAGATATGCAACTTATATAACCTCTACTGCTTTGTCACAGCGTCGACGACATGTTCTTCTAGTGCAGAAGACCTTTTGGGGTCACCCACAAACAAGACGTGTTTGGCACTGTGCCTAGGGCATGGCGATTTGCTAGAATAGAAAACAGACACATCAAGCGCAAGCAAGCGGTCTAAGTATAAATCACTTTCCAATTGCAGTAGCAGTGCAGCTGGAAGGAGACACTAGTAGAAAACAGGGCATCAGTCACAGGGCAGTTTTCACATTAGCCCCGGTTCAGTCACGAACCGGGACCCATGGGGGCATTCGTCCCGGTTCGTGAGCCCAGGGGGCCGGCCGGGGCCTCGTGGGCATTGGTCCCGGTTCGTATGGAACCATTTGTCCCGGTTCGAGCCACGAACCGGGACTAATGGTCCTCACTCCTGGCCCACAACCATTTGTCCTGGTTCTTGGCATGAACCGGGACAGAAGGCCCGGGTTTAATACCGGTTCATGCCACGAACCGGGACCAATGAGGTGCCTATATATACCACTCGCCCGCGAGCAGAGCACTCCAGTGCTCTGTTTTTCTCTGGCCGGCGAGGGGAGCGCTTTGTGGTGCTCTAGCTCACCTCCTATGCACATGAGGTGTTCGATGAAATGCCCGAGCCACACTAGTTAAGCTTTGTCCTCTCGAAGCTCGACCTCAAAGCTCCATTTTCCTCGAGATTTGTCTAGGTTTAGCGGCCCGTCACGTCCCATTCCCGTCTTCACCGCCGTCGACCGCCCGTGCCGTTCTCGTCGCCGGCAACACCGTGGTGAGCCTCTTGTTCTTATCTTCTTTTTGAAAGAAAAAAATTCTTACTTTAGATAGATACTTGTCTAATTTTCTTACTATTTTATTCCTTCTTATTACATAGTGCGATGGTTTTGGTATCCGCCCCCGTCGGCCCTCGTCCTGTCTATGATTCGGATGTGGTATATATTATCTTTTTATAACTATTTGATTCATTTATTGTTTACGACAAATATACCGACCAACGTGACATAGATTTTATTTATCTAGGAGGTGGTTGAACCGGAAATTCTAACCGACCCTATTGTCGAGAGGTTAAATTTAGTTGAAGAAGAAAACAATTACTTGAAGGAAAAAATAAAAAAATTGAGGAGGAGAAGATGATATTGGAGTTGCATGTTGCGGATGTCGTCGATGATCACAAGATCAAGATGGATGCAATGCGCTTGAAGATTAGAAAGATTAGAAAATATGCCATTCATACCAAGGCTTGGTATCATTATGTCGTTGGATCAATTGTTACCTTGGTTGCGATTATGATCGCATTTGTTTTCGCATTGAAACGTTTTACATAGTTTCAATGTATGGTTTAATTAATTAGATCTCTCGAGAGCTATATATATGTTGTTAGATGAGAACTATGTATGTACTTTGGTTCTAATGTGATGATGAACTTCTATTAATTTGGTCACTTAATTATCTATTCATGATGTTCTGTAATGGTTTTTGACACACTTAATTATATATAATGCACGCAGATGAACCGGCAATGGATGTACGGTGACAGACACACCTCCGAGTACATTAAGGGCGTGCATGATTTTCTCGAAGTGGCTGAGACAAACAAGCAGAATGGTTTTATGTGTTGTCCATGCCCTACATGTGGGAATACGAAGTCTTACTCTGACCAGAAAATCCTTCATGCCCACCTGCTTTACAAGGGTTTCATGCCACACTATAATGTTTGGACGAGGCACGGAGAAATGGGGGTTATGACGGAAGACGGCGAAGAAGAAGAGGACGATGACAACTATGTGCCCCCTGAATACGGTGATGCTGCAACGAGGGAAGCTGCTGAAGATCAAGAGGAACCAGACGACGTGCCCAATGATGCTCCAAGGGGGGAAGCTGCTGAAGATGAAGAGGAACCAGTGCCCGATGATGATGATCTCCACCGGGTCATTGTCGATGCAAGGACGCAATGCGAAAGTCAAAAGGAGAAGCTGAAGTTCGTTCGCATGTTAGAGGATCACAAAAAAGGGTTGTACCCCAATTGCGAAGATGGCAACACAAAGCTCGGTACCGTACTGGAATTGATGCAGTGGAAGGCAGAGAATGCTGTGCCTGACAAAGGATTTGAGAAGCTATTGAAAATATTGAAGAAGAAGCTTCCAAAGGATAACGAATTGCCCGACAGTACATACGCAGCAAAGAAGGTCGTATGCCCTCTAGGATTGGAGGTGCAGAAGATACATGCATGCCCTAATGACTGCATCCTCTACCGCGGTGCGTACAAGGATCTGAACGCATGCCCGGTATGCGGTGCATTGCGGTATAAGATCAGACGAGATGACCCTGGTGATGTTGACGGCGAGCCCCCAGGAAGAGGGTTCCTGCGAAGGTGATGTGGTATGCTCCTATAATACCACGGTTGAAACGTCTGTTCAGAAACGAAGAGCATGCCAAGTTGATGCGATGGCACAGTGAGGACCGTAAGAAAGACGGGAAGTTGAGAGCACCCGCTGACGGGTCGCAGTGGAGAAAAATCGAGAGAAAGTACTGGGCTGAGTTTGCAGCTGACCCAAGGAACGTATGGTTTGGTTTAAGCGCGGATGGCATTAATCCTTTCGGGGAGCAGAGCAGCAATCACAGCACCTGGCCCGTGACTCTATGTATGTATAACCTTCCTCCTTGGATGTGCATGAAGCGGAAGTTCATTATGATGCCAGTTCTCATCCAAGGCCCTAAGCAACCCGGCAACGACATTGATGTGTACCTAAGGCCATTAGTTGAAGAACTTTTACAGCTGTGGACTGGAAACGGTGTACGTACGTGGGATGAGCACAAACAGGAGGAATTTAACCTGCACGCGTTGCTGTTTGTAACCATCAACGATTGGCCCGCTCTCAGTAACCTTTCAGGACAGACAAACAAGGGATACCACGCATGCACGCACTGTTTAGATGACACTGAAAGTATATACCTGGACAAAAGCAGGAAGAATGTGTACCTGGGCGATCGTCGATTTCTTCCGACCAACCATCAATGTCGAAAGAAAGGCAAGCATTTCAAAGGTGAGGCAGATCACCGGAAGAAGCCCGCCATGCGTATCGGTGATCACGTACTTGCTATGGTCAATGATTTACACGTAATCTTTGGAAAGGGTCCCGGCGGACTAGCTGTTCCGAATGACGTTGAGGGACACTCACCCATGTGGAAGAAGAAACCTATATTTTGGGACCTACCCTACTGGAAAGAGCTAGAGGTCCTCTCTTCAATCGACGTGATGCACGTGACGAAGAACCTTTGCGTGAACCTGCTAGGCTTCTTGGGCGTGTATGGGAAGACAAAAGATACACCTGAGGCACGGGAGGACCTGCAACGTTTGCACGAAAAAGACGGCATGCCTCCGAAGCAGTATGAAGGTCCTGCCAGCTACGCTCTTACGAAAGAAGAGAAAGAAATCTTGTTTGAATGCCTGCTCAGTATGAAGGTCCCGATTGGCTTCTCGTCGAATATAAAGGGAAAAATAAATATGCCAGAGAAAAAGTTCCAAAACCTAAAGTCTCATGACTGCCACGTGATTATGACGCAACTGCTTCCAGTTGCATTGAGGGGGCTTCTACCGGAAAACGTCCGATTAGCCATTGTGAAGCTATGTGCATTCCTCAATGCAATCTCTCAGAAGGTGATCGATCCAGAAATCTTACCAAGGCGCAATGCTCACGTTGCTTAGCTTCAAGCCTTGAGGAATAAGGTAGACTGCATCGAGCTATGTGCAGTGCAGTCTACACTATTCCGAAAGGCTTGAAGCAAATCAACGCGCATTGCGCCTCTTTTTTATTTTTAATCATTAAAAGCAAAAAGAATTTTCATAAATAACTTTTTTTGATAGAAACTTTAATAGCAGAAAGAATTATCATAAAGTAAAATAAATAAGTAATTAGAAACAAAATAAAATAAAATAAATAAGTTTTTTGTTGTAAGTAGAAATAAAACAAAATAAATATAGCAAAAAAGAAAATAAAAAAACTAAATACAGCAAAAAGAATTTTCATAAAGAACTAATGGCACTAATAGAAAGTTTATATGTTTTCTAAAACTAATGGCACTAACAGTCAGTCTATAATTTTGCTGACCTAAAAGCAAAAAGAATTAAAAAATAAAGCAAAAAACAAAAGAAAATAAATAATGCAAAAAATTTAAAAAACTGCCACCTATTGGGCCACCACGGCCTGAATACGACTAGAAACCCAACCTGGGCCAGGATTCAGGCCCGCAGAAGGCCCAATAGGCCAACAGACAGCACAGTGTGACATTAGGCCCGTAAGCCTGCATTTGAGAGGAGCCCGAGAGGGCAGCCGCAGTGGAGCTTATAAACCACTCCGAACACCTCTCAACTAGCGAGGTGGGACTAAACTTTTGGCCGCGGGCAGCGCAAGGCCTTTGGTCCCGGTTGGTGGCACCAACCGGGACCAATGCCCCCCCTTTAGTCCCGGTTGGTGCCACCAACCGGGACCAAAGGCCGCCGCTTCCCGCCCTTTGGGCTGCTGAAAAGAGGCCTTTGGTCCCGGTTGGTGGCACCAACCGGGACTAATGCCCACCTTTAGTCCCGGTTGGTGCCATGAACCGGGACTAAAGGCTTTGCTATATAAGTCCACACTTAGGAAATTTTCGACATACCTCGCCAGTTGCCCCCGACGCCGCCAGGCTGCCCGTGCTCGCCGTCGCCGCCCCGCGCCCTTGCCTCGACGGGTCGCCGCCCGGTGCTCGTCGCCGTCGCCCTGCCCCCACGCGCCGCCCCGCCTCGTGCTCCCCTGCTCGCGCGCGCCGCCTTGGCGCCCCGAGCCCCCCTGCCCGGCCCGCGCGTGCTCGCCGGCGCCCTCGCCGCCCCCGCCCCGTCCCGGCCCCGTGCGCCGGCGCCCTCGCCGCCCCTGCCCCCGCCGTTGCCATCGTCCTAGCCGCCCCCGCTATGAGAGCCGCCGCCCCGGCTCTGTTTTTTTTTATTAGTTTAATTTTTTTGTTCATATGTGATGTATATGTGTATGTGGCTATAATGTATATGTGAACAAAAAAAAATTGTTTGTAAGATGTTCAAAATGTATGAATATATATGTCAAAAATGTTTTTTTGTTCATAGAAAGTTTTTTGTTCATATATAGAAAGTTTTTATATATGACAATGGATATATATTCGATATATATGAGAAATGATGATCCACATGGAAAAGTTTTATATATGCAAAAGTTACAATTTTAGAAAAGTTTTATATATCTAGCTAGGAAGGGAAGAAGAAGAAAAAGAAGGATAGGAAAGAAGAAAATAAGAAGAGGAAAGAAAGAAGAAGAGGAGAGGAAGAAGAGGAGATATAAATAAGAAGAGGAAAAAAGAAGAAAAAGAAGAGGAGAAGAAGAAAGGAATAGAGGAGAAGAAGAAAAAATAGAAAATATTCTATTTTTTCTTCTTCTCCTCTATTCCTTTCTTCTTCTCCTCTTTTTTTCTTCTTTTTTTCTTCTTTTTTTCTTTTTTTTCTTGAATCCTCTCCTCTATTCCTTTCTTCTTCTCTCCTCTTTTTATTTCTTCTTTGTTTTCTTATGTTTTATCAGGTCTGTCGTCATCGATATATACCCCTCCCGATAACTTCAACACGAGGGGGGTCGATATACCCACTCCCCGATAACATTATTTTCCCGTGTATATATGTCGTCGTTGTCGATATACCCCCCTCCTGATAACTTCAACACGTGGGGGGGGTCGATATACCCCCTCCCCGATAACATTATTTTCCCATGTATGTATGTTGTCGTTGTCCATATTACCCCCTCCCGATAACTTCAACACGAGGCGGGATAACTTCAACACGAGGGGGGTCCATATACCCCCTCCCCGATAACATTATTTTCCCGCGTATATATGTCGTCGTTGTCGATATAACCCCCTCCTGATAACTTCGACACGTGGGGGGGGGGGGTCGATATACCCCCTCCGCGATAACATTATTTTCCCGTGTATGTATGTTGTCGTTGTCGATATTACCCCCTCCCGACAACTTCAACACGAGGGGGGATAACTTCAACACGAGGGGGGGTCGATATACCCCCTCCTCGATAACATTATTTTCCCGTGTATGTATGTCGTTGTTGTCGATATAAAACCCTCTCCCGATAACTTCAACACGTGGGGGGGGCGGGTCGATATATACCCCCTCCCCAATAACATTATTTTCCCGTGTATGTATGTCGTCGTTGTCGATATATATAACTCCCTCCCAGATAACTTCGACATGATGGACGGTCGATATGTATACCCCCTCTCGACCGTGATAACTTATACCACGGGAGCACCCCCCGGCCCTCTCGCTCGACCAAAACTCTCGAGGACACCCAAACCCTAGAAAAAAACGATGTCGGTCTCCTACCCCCTCCCGCCGCGCCCCTACCCTTGAAGCGTTGCCTAGGCCACCCCAAACCCGGAATAAGCTAGGTCTACGTTTGCACTAATATATCCACCTGCTGTCATGTTTGTGTAATAATTGCCATGTTGTAATATTTGCAGAAACAATGGAGCACGGACGAGATGAGCAAGCAGAAGAGGTGTTGGGGGACATAATCTTAGCCGGAGGTGATATCTTGTCGTATCTTAACGACAATGATGGTCTGGAAGAACAGGGTGAAGAAGCAGGCTGCGGTGATCGAAGAGTGGAGGAGGAAAGACATGATTATGATGGCTCTGGTGACCCAATGCTGGTGCAAGAAGGAGCCCGTGGTGACGGCTCCGGTGACCGAACAGAGTCCGGCCAGGTAAATATATTAGTTAAGCCTGTGCTGACTAGCTAATTGATGCATTCATTGTTTTGGTATGTACACATATTAATTAACACTCGTCTTTCTTCTTTTTTCTAGCCCTCCGGATCGAGCACAACTGCGGTAAAGAGACGAGGCCCGAAGAGAAAGTTGCGCTCGGATGAAAGGTTTGAGATCACAGCAATCGCGCGCGACGGCCAACCGATTGAACCCCTCCGGACAAAGGATGCTTTTGCTGCTCAGTGCGGGGTTCTAGTTAGGGACAAGATCCCGATCAGCATCCACCAATGGTATAAGCCTAAGAAGGAAGACCCTGAGGTGTCTTATGTCAATGATATGCAGAAAGATGATCTTTGGACTGAGCTGAAGGCAAATTTCACCCTACCGCCAGAGGAGGATCCGGAGAAGCCAGTTATAGAGCAATTAATCAAGTCTCATGCTCTTAAGAAGATGGCAGACCTATTCAGGAGGTGGAAGAATGAGCTGAAAACGTTTGTCGACAAAGAAGAGACACCTGAATTCGTCGGCCGGTATGAGAAGATCAGAGATCACTGGCCCGCATTTGTGGCCCACAAGACATCGGAAAAGAGTAAGAAGATGTCAGCGACAAACAAGATGAATGCTGCGAAGAAGAAGCTTCACCATCGCACGGGGTCAGGTGGCTACCTCAAAGCCCGGCCTAAGTGGGCCAAGTCTGAGAGGGATCTGCTTGATAAAGGGATCGAACCACAGACAATGAACTGGCCAGACCGTTGCCGGACTTGGTTCTTCGGGGCTGGCGGAACCTTGGACCCTGTATCAGGGAGGTGTCGTTGGACGGACGAGCAACTTGCAATACCCGTCAAGAAGATTCAGCACTATATCGATGCAGCGCAGCAAGGGACGTTCGTTCCAGACAGAGAGAACGACGAGCTCACAATGGCCCTCGGGAATCCTGAGCACCCTGGACGGACACGAGGCACGCCAGGCTCCGTTCCGTGGAAGGCTGGTTTTCCGGACGCGGGCGGTTACAAAACCCAGGAGAGGAGGAAAAAAGTGGAGCAGATCCAAATTCAGCGTCTGCACGAAAGGGTTCAAGTGCTAGAGGAACGAGACAGCAATAGAGATGCCGAAACTGCCCCCGAAGCTACACCGCCATCTCAGCGTAGAAGCAGCGTGGCTTCCACCGAGCTGCCTCAGCTGGAGCATGCGGCTACTCCTAGCTACCCCGTGGATGCTATCACGGAGTCTCAACATTGCCACCTTATGGCGGAATGGCAGAACTTGAAAGTCAAGGCGGCTGTTGGCTCTGTTTTACCTACTGAACCCGGCGCATCCTACCACTGCCGGCCGATTCCTGAAGGATATGCTAGGGTGATGGTGGATGAAATAACGGAGGGATTTGAGAACCTCCAGCTTGACCACCCTACCGGTGAAGGGGAGACTCGGCTGGGTTTAGCTCTGAAGACTCCATGCCTATGGCGGAAGGAGCTCATCAAGCTTCCGAACTGGACGACTCCGGCGAGTAAGGGCACTCCGCCTCCTCCTCCGGCGAGTGATCAGGGCACTCAGCCTCCTTCTCCGGCGCGTGGCGGCACTCCGCCTCCTCCTCCGGCGAGTGATCAGGGCACTCAGCCTCCTTCTCCGGCGCGTGGCGGCACTCCGCCTCCTTCTCCGCCAGCGCCGGCGCGCCAGAGCAGCCAGCCTCCTCCTTCTCCGCCTCGTCAGCAAGGGCGGAAGAGACCCGCCGCCGCGGCGGCTGCTCCGGCGCGTCGTAGTCCTTCTCCTCCGCCTCGTAAGCAAGGAAAGAAGACAGCCGCAGCCGCTCCGTCTGCTCTCCCGGCGTCTAGCAGTACAGCTGCCAGAGGCGGGAGGCAATACAGATTCGGTCCTTCTCTGAAGACTCCAGAGAAGTTACCATATGAGAGGACCGAGGAGGAGAACGCAAAGATTGTGCGAGCCGAAGTGAAGAACTTCTTTGACCCAGTGAAAGCAAAGAAACATCCACCTCCGGAGGAGAAGGTAGATCCGGTGAAAGCAAAGCGCACTCTGGCTGCCCTGACAAAACCACCAAAGTCTCCGCCAAAAGGCAACTATGAGCGCGTTCTTGCAAAGGCATATGCCGAAGCTGAGCAGTCGGGAAGTACTGTCAGTGATAAAAGGATGAAAGAACGACGAGCTGGGAAAAAAATTGCCCAGCTCGGCGAACAAGAGAACCAATCGTGCCCCCCGCTCAAGGTGTCAAAAGACATCGTCGCTAATGATCCGGGTATGGTGCCCGGTTATACCGATCTTGGAGATTACCTGCCCGACGATGTACATTATGAAATCATGGAGGTGGACGAACACAAATACCATTACGGGAAGCCTCTCGTCAAAGATGTCAAATCTCTAAGCACGATGATGCGAAGACTACATGATTGGTACATGAAAACCTGCAGAGAGTCTGATGGGATGAGTACTTTAACGCTGAGAGTTAAACCGGAGCATGACCTCGTTGGAATTGAACTGCTGAATGTTCCATTTGAGGATTTCTTCCAGTTTTACAATCTAAAGTCCCTCGATAAAACAACGATCACTTGCTACTGTCTGTAAGTAGTACTACTTCTGTCATTAAGTCTCTCTATATAGGTCAGCTCTTTCATTGCATGTATTTATACTTATCCTCACTATATTATGCAGATTGAAGATCGCCGAATTGAAGAAAAGACAAATCGGTGATATTGGGTTCATTAACACAAATCTCATAGATGATATCAGGTTAAATTTCATGCCAAAGATACCGAGGCCAACTTGCTACAATCGTTGGTAATAAATCAAAACAAAGATATAATACTCTTTCCTTACAACTTCAAGTGAGCGTTACTGTCTTCTGCATATTCGGTTTCCCTTTATTAGTCCAGGTTATGGTAATGTAATTGATGACTTATGCATGCATGCGTAGCTTCCACTATATTCTCCTAGAGATTAAGCTTGAGCCGGGAGTAGTAACCGTCTTAGACTCGAGACGAAAAGATCCCCTGGACTATGCGAACATGACTCAAATGCTCCAGAAGTTAGTTAAATCGATCATTATCCACCATATCAGCAACTTTGTTCATTTCCTGATATCAAGTAATTGTTTTCTTTGTCTGGCAGGGTTTGGAGAAAATTCACCTCAAAAACCCCGGGACTGCCGAACCAGCTGCAATTTAGACACCCGAAAGTAAGTACTATAGTAGCACGTTCCGCGCATCTCCTAGTGATTCAAGCGCTAGTTTGATCAATACCATTTAGCATGCTTGCTTATCAGTTTGATTGACCTCTATTTCTTGTAAAGTGGTTGTGGCAGTAACCCGGGAATAATTACTGTGGATACTACATTTGCGAGTCCATCCGCTACCATACCTGTGAGCGAGGCTACACTGAAGAACAATATGAAGTGCGTAAGCAATAATATTCACAATTTTATTTTATTACCATCATTTGTGTCGAGTTTCATTTATTAATATATATATATGTATTGACCCCCTTCTTCAAATTAGATTTTTCGGAAGCGGGATGAACTCCTAGCACCAGCTCGTATGCGAGGAATTCGAGAGGAATTGGCGGCATTCTTCCTTGACCACGTGATCGCTGAAAACGGAGAATACTATGTGGTCCCTGTGTTCCTACAATATAATTAGGAGATTGTATTGTAAGAGATAATTATTATATATATGTAGCCGGTAGTGTCGGATAGATATACGAGTACTTGTTGTTCGACCAATATCTCGTAGAAGGAGAGGTGGTCGATATCACTTCTCTCTGTATGCATATATATATGTTGATGACGATCTTCTGTTTCCTTCATTTGATTACTAGCTAGCGTGTCTACTCCTCTCCATACGTATATAGTACGTAGTGTCGACAAAGCACGGAGATAAGAGAGGACACTTCTCTCTATTAATTAGCTAGCTAACACAATATATGAAACACCTAAATTAACCCCCCAAACCCCTAAACCACCCCCTTTCAAAAAAAACAAAAACCTCAGCTCCTGCCAGGTGCTGACGCGTGGATGCCTATTGGTCCCGGTTGGTGGCACCAACCGGGACCAAAGGCCCTCCTGCCTGGGCTCCCCGCACCGGCCACGTGGACGGCCTTTAGTCCCGGTTCGTGTAAGAACCGGGACTAAAGGGCTAGGGCATTAGTAACGACCCTTTAGTCCAGGTTCCTGAACCGGTACTAAAGGCCCTTATGAACCGGGGTAAAAGCCCTGTTTTCTACCAGTGAGACCATCACTGATTTTTGAAGTGGGAGTGCGTGCATGTATACAGAAATGCAATCAGGGAGAAATGAAGCAATAAATTAACTGGTAGATCAAATAGATAGCATTATACAGAGCAAAAAAAATTCAAGTGCATACCTCGCCTGCTAGTGTTTGGTAACCTACAGGCTACAGCAAGCCTTCCTGAGGAGCAGTCAGCTTGTATCCGACTGGACTATCCTCTAAAGATTTTTAAGGATCGGCTAGAGATGCTCTTACATCCACTAACCAATTGGCTGAAAGTTGACATCCTAAATATTGTGGAATATTCCCTCCGAAAAGAAATATGAGAGTGAGCGTTTCAATCTTATATTTCTTTACAGAGGGAGTATAACTTAACTACTCCATAATATAAGCACCACAGCAATGCAGAGTCAGCTGCTACCTTCTACATTGGAAAGAATACGCTATGTAAAGTATACTGAAACTGTTCAACAAAATCATCTTTGCCCACTGAGGGATGACGGTCATTTTCAGATATCGAAAGAGTGTGCATGTACATCCATACATATTTACAAAAAAGTAGGAAATATAATACAACAGAGGATAATCGGATCATTTCTGATGGACCCATCATCGCCAAGTGTTAGCCAGTAATGACAAAACTTTCAGTCATCATCCTTGAACTCCCTGGTTAGTCAACGAAATTAAGAAACCATCAGACATCTCCTTTGTTCAAGATACATCCATTTATTTGGAATATCGCCACTTAGCCAAAATGTTTGAGCAAAAGAAACAGGTATATTCAATACTTCTATTATCAAGAAGAAGCATAAAAGGCAAGGTCCCCGCATGACAGGTTCCTATACAATGTGAGATACACATAGGAGCATGAGGCTGAACAAAACATGATGCCCGGCTAAATCCGGAATATTAAGACGAGCAGCGAACCAAACAACAAGACAGTACACGCAGAGAGGAAAATATGGTATTTCTAGCTAGAAAGGAAGTGAGCAAACCCCGAGAAGCGGAACATCAGGAACCAAATGTAAAAAGCCTTCTAGAAGATCCTCTAATAAATGGCTCTCCTGACATGTAATTTGCCTGAAGAATGAAGAAATCACATGGGATTTAGGACCACTGACAAATACATAAAATAGAAAATGCACAAAATATAAAAAGTAAACAAAATTCCCCATAGAATGAACATCACAATCAATGGGCATTAACTAAACATGAGGCACACCTAGTGCCCCTCCTGCTGGGTGGCAAGGAAGAGGTAGCGGTGGCCTTCGAACCTCTTGCTTAGCTAGGGAGGAGATGGTGGCTGGGCGCAGGAGCCACATGAGATTCAAACCTACAGATGTAGCAAAGCCCCAATACTACAATCGCCAAGATGAGAAATGCTGGTTTGCTTAGAGCACTGAGGCCGACGCGTGAACCACCAACGAAAGTGAAACATGAAACAACTGTGACCAGATGCAAACAACCATGGCTGGAGAAGATTTGGAGGAAGGGAGGAACATGCACTTACATCAGTGTGAAGATAAAACCAATAGAGAAGCTGAAAGAAGGCGCGGCGAAGACATAGAACATTAGGAGGCTGAGCAGGAACAGCGGGACAACAATTTAACCTGAACCACACTGAGAAAACATTCTCTGCAAGATACAGAAAAAATCCATGTTCAAATATTAGTTGTCCCACAAATGTTATTTGTTAAGCTAGTACAAACTAAATGAAAACAATAAACTAAAGTACCAAATTGGAGTAACATTCCTTCACTCATGGCGGTACTGAATCCATATCCTCTTTGATTACACTTGGTTTGTATCTGCAAAAAACAAATGGCAGCTTGGTGAAGATTTACAATATAATGCTTCGAAAAAAATGCTGCATGCATGTTCTTAAATATTGATTTCTAACTATCGAGAATTGAGATGATCTGCAACATGATCGTCTCCCAGATCCCAATCTCATAAGCAATTTTTAAATAAAAAGGAAACATAGTTTGGACATTTGGTTTCTTGGAGTTAAAAAACTTAGTAGTATAAGAGAGGCTTCTCATAGCTCACAAATATCCTGACTAACACCAGCTCTTCTCTACTAACACTGTTGCTTCTTGCGTCCAGTAAGAGGAAAAAATACATGTAAGATCAATCACTTTCTAGTGAGCTACACTTAAAATGGATTTATCATCACATCAACAGAACCAGTGCCACCTTGGTTGGCTTATAGATTATCCACAAGCTGTAGCTCCACGTTTCAGTATTTTTTTGAAGATTTATCATGCCAAAACATATACCAACATCACCACCTGTGGAATTATCATACTTCATATAAGAGTATTACCCTGCACTTCCTCGATGCCTATGTCAAACCCCAAGTTCTTCGAACTCCCCTATCCGCCACGGCTCGAAGAGACAAATGACAAGCTTCTTCTCAAGCGCCAGTCCACTAATCGAGCATGGTGTTCACAGCTTTGGACAATGATACAAGCGATCAAATTTTTAAATCTAAATGTTGTTTGAACCAGAGAGAGTAATCTTTACCTCTACAATTGCTTGTGTCATCACACACATCAAATATTCTTGGCAAGGGCACACCACACAACGTACAGTACCAAATCAATCTACATTCCAAAACACCACCTGGAAAACATGAAGATTTCGCAGGTCGTCATGGAAAGATGAGAGAAGGGGGAAGAAAAACAGGAAGAAACACGTCGTCATGGAAAGATGAGAAAAGGGGGAAGAAAAACAGGAAGAAACACATCTGTCTCATAGTCTCCTCCACAAACTGGGAGCTTTCTCCTCCTGGCGGCTTGTCCATGGCTCCCTTGACGCCTACGGTGCCGTGCTCCCTGTCGGCTTCCTGCTCGGACGCCCGTCGAGGGCGTCGCCCTCCCTTCCCTACAGATCCATGGCACTTCTCCTACTTATCCCTATCATTGGCCTATCCTTAACCCCATGACGCGTCCACCAACTGGGTCCTCCTTGGCCTGGCTGCTCCACCCCCAGTGCCGGCTTCTTGGCCCTCCCCTGCTCCTCTACCCCTAGTTTGAAGACGTGGCCATCCCTGCGGAAGGCCCCTTGTCCGAGGACGAGGGCGAGGGTCGCCAGCGGGAAGGAGGAAGGAGGAGGAAGGGGGGAAGGGATGCGGCGGCCGGCGGCTATCCGCCCCACCAGGAAGGAGGGGAGGGGGTGCAGCGCCTATGGTGTCAAGCGAGGGAGGATGGAGAGGTGTGGCAGCTAGGGTTGGGGCGGGTGTGGGCTCTGGCGCAGCAACCCCGCGAGGAGGATTGGAAATGGAGCACGCGCGGGGATTGGGCAAAAGCCTCTTCCACGCGAGGTCGATCGACCCAACCAAGAAACGCACAACACGAGCCCACCAGTCATTGGACGGCAGAAATGACCGCGAGGTGAAATTGGGTTTCACAGCAGGTAAAGTTCGAACGACTCAAACACTCTAAATGACCAGATCCAATGGCCAAAGAAGGCCTAATAATTAGGGGAGCACCGTGGAGGCAAGTTGGCTAGCAGCATTATATGTTTAAATACTCTATGTGCTTCACTTATATCTTTTGAGCTAGATAATTTTGCTCTAGTGCTTCACTTATATCTTTTAGAGCACGGTGGTGGTTTTATTTTATAGCAATTATTGATCTCTCATGCTTCACTTATATTATTTTGAGAGTCTTTTAGAATAACATGGTAGTTTGCTTTGGCTATAAAATTAGTCCTAATATGATAGGCATCCAAGATGGGTATAATAAAAAGGGACAATTCCATTTCCCCCCTAACTTGAGCCACCACCTGGCATTTGCCCCTAATTATCAGGTATGCTCAGAAATACCCCTTTTCCGTCAAGTCCCTTTATAGAAATGCCCTTACCGTCCGGTCAAAGGGCTTTGACCGTCTGGTGAATATTAACATGGTGAACAGTAAATTCGAAAAAATAGCAAAAAAATTAATAAAAAACTGAAATTTTGTGGGATCGAAGATACTCAAGGGCGCAAGGTGCGTGCAAATTTTTGCGCTATTTGGGCATTCCAGGAACTCGTGGCGAAGGAAAAAATGTAAATCTATACGCTGTGAATAGTAAATTAAAAAAATAGCAAGAAAATTTTAAAAAATATGATTTTTTTTATGGCATCAAAGAGGCTTGGGTGCGCAAGGCGCTTGCAAATTTTTGTGATCAAGTGACATGCGAGGTGCTCTAGCAGAAAAAACAAAATAGTGCATCTTTTCAAAGTTTTTTTCTGCGCCAAATTTTTTTTTCTCCACGAGCTCCTACAGTGTCGAAACACAACAAAAATTTGCACGCACCTTGCGCACCCCAGCCTCTTTGATGCCAAAAAATTTCATATTTTTTTGAATTTTATTAGTATTTTTTAATTTATTGTTCACAGTGTACATTTTAAAGTTTTTCCTTTGACACGAGCTACTGGAATGTCCAAACTGCACGAAAATTTGCACGCACCTTGCTCCCTTGAGTATCTTCGATCCCACAAAATTTCAGAATTTTTTTATTTTTCGTGCTATTTTTTCAAATTTTATTGTTCACCATGTTACTGTTCACCAGACGGTCAAACCCCTTTGACCGGATGGTAACGGCACAGAAGGGCATTTCTGTAAGGTGACTTGACGGCAGAGGGGTATTTTTTAGCGTACCAGAAAATTAGGGGCAAATGCCAGGTGGTGGCTCAAGTTAGGGGAGAAATGGAATTGTCCCAATAAAAAATTTCATATAGAGTGCATTGAATACTATGATACTTGATAGTTGTTTTGAGATATAAAGGTGGTAATGTTAGAGTCATGCTAGTTGGGTAATTGTGGAATTGAGAAATACTTGTGTTGAGGATTGCAAGTCCCGTAGCATGCACGTATGGTAAACGTTGTGTGAAAAATTTGAAGCATGGGGTGTTCTTTGATTGCTTTCCTTATGAGTGGCGGTCGGGGACGAGCGATGGTCTTTTCCTACCAATCTATCCCTCTAGGGGCATGCGTAGTAGTACTTTGCTTCGAGGGCTAATAAACTTTTGCAATAAGTATATGAGTCTTTATGACTAATGTGGGTACATGGATTATACACACTCTTACCTTTCCGCAATTTGCGACCCTCTACGGTACCGTGCATTGCGCTTTATCACCTCGAGAGTTGGTGAAAACGTCGCCGGTGCATCCAAACCCCGTGATACGATACACTCTATCACACATAAGCCTCCTTATATCTTCCTCAAAACAGCCACCATACCTACCTATTATGGCATTTCCATAGCCATTCCGAGATATATTGCCATGCAGCTTTCCACCATTCCGTTTATTATGACACGCTCCATCATTGGCATACTGCTTTGCATGATCATGTAGTTGACATCGTATTTGTGGCAAAGCCACCTTCATAATTTTTTCATACATGTCGCTCTTGATTCATCGCATATCCACCGTCGGAGGCATTCACATAGAGTCATATTTTTGTTCTAGTATTGAGTTATAATTCTTGAGTTATAAATAAGATCATCATTATTAGAGCATTGTCCCATGTGAGGAAAGGATGATGGAGACTATGATTCCCCCACAAGTCGGGATGAGACTCCGGACAAAAAAAAGAGAGGCAAAGAAGCCCAAATAAAAAAGAAGAAGCCAAAGAAGCCCTAAAAATGAGAGAAAAAGAGAGAAGGGACAATGTTACTATCCTTTTTCCACACTTGTGCTTCAAAATAGCACCATGATCTTCATGATAGAGAGTTTCCTATTTTGTCACTTTCATATACTAGTGGGAATTTTTCATTATAAAACTTGGCTTGTATATTCCAATGATGGGCTTCCTCAAAATGCCCTAGGTCTTCGTGAGCAAGCAAGTTGGATGCACACCCACTTAGTTTCTTTTGATGAGCTTTCATATATTTATAGCTCTAGTGCATCCGTTGCATGGCAATCCCTACTCTTGCATTGACATCAATTGATGGGCATCTCCATAGCCCGTTGATTAGCCGCGTCAATGTGAGACTTTTCCTTTTTTGTCTTATAACATAACCCCCATCATCATATGCTATTCCACCTATAGTGCTATATCCATGGCTTGCGCTCATGTATTGCGTAAGGGTTGAAAAGGCTAAAGCGCGTTAAAAAGTATGAACCAATTGCTCGGCTTGTCATCCAGGTTGTGCATGATGGGAGCATTTTGTGTGACAAAAATGAAGCATGGCCAAACTATATGATTTTGTAGGGATGAGCTTTTTGGCTATGTTATTTTGATAAGACATAATTGCTTCGTTAGCATGCTTGAAGTATTACTATTTTTATGTCAATATTAAAACTTTGTGTAGAATCTTTCGGATATAAACATTCATGCCGCAATAAATAGAATTACATCGAAAAATTATGATAGGTAGCATTCCACATAAAAAATTCTGTTTTTATCATTTACCTACTCGACGAGGAGCATGAATTAAGCTTGGGGGTGCTTGATACGTCTCCAACGTATCTAAAATTTTTGATTGTTCCATGCTATTATATTATCTGTTTTGGAAGTTTAATGGGCTTTAATATACCTTTTTCTATTATTTTTGTGACTAACCTATTAACCGAAGGCCCAGTGCAATTTGCTGTTTGTTTGCCTATTTCAGTGATTCGCAGGAAAGGAATATAAACGGAGTCCAAACGGAATGAAACCTTTGCGAGGATCTTTTTTGGAAGAAACGCAATCCAGGAGACTTGGAGTGGAGGTCAAGGAAGCCACGAGGTGGTCACAAGGCAGGAGGGCGCGCCCCCACCCTCGTGGGCCCCTCGTAGCTCCACCGACCTACTTCTTTCGCCTATATATACTCTTATACCCTGAAACCATCGGGGAGAGTAACGAAACCAGTTTTCCAGCGCCGCAACCTTCTGTACCTGTGAGATCCCATCTTGCGGCCCTTTCCGGTGCTCCGCCAGAGGGGGATTCGATCATGGAGGGCTTCTACATCAACACCATAGCCTCTCTGATGATGTGTGAGTAGTTTACCACAGACCTTTGGGTCCATAGTTATTAGCTAGATGGCTTCTTCTCTCTCTTTGGATCTCAATAGAAAGTTCTCCTGAATCTTCTTGGAGATCTATTCACTGTAATACTTTTTGCGGTGTGTTTGCCGAGATCCGATGAATTGTGGGTTTATGATCAAGATTATCTATGAACAATATTTGATTCTTCTCTGAATTCTTTTACGCATGATTTAAATATCTTTGCAAGCACTACTGCAGGATGCTGCTAAAGGGACACTATGATCAGAGACACTTTGAGAAACTTTGTGCGATGCCATAATCGCAAACGATGTTGTTTGAAAAACGTCATAAATGTGTGAAACGTTTGCGATGACGGATGCATCAAACACGATTCAGGTTTTAGTTGCGTGTGCGATGAAGGGCATACGGTTCAGTTCAATGAACTATTTGCGATGAGGAGGAACAAAAGAAATGGGCAGCCAGATGGAGGTGTGTGCGATACACAGCATACGGTTCACTCGGATGAACTGTTTGTGATTAGGCAACACAAAAGAAAAGGTCAGCCAGATCAAAGGTGTGTGAGATATACGGCATGCGGTTCACTCGGATGAACTGTTTGCGTTGAGACATGAGAACAGTAACAGTTCAACTTAAGAAGATGTGTGTGATACGTGGCAAACAGGTCTGTAATCAGAAATGTGTCTGAAGACCGAGAAGAACACAGATGGTTGCTGCTAATAAGACGTGTGTGTTGTGAGCAAACGATTGCTGATATATAATTGTGACTAATTGATGAAAACATCACCGACGAGTTCCATTGTTTAGTCTGTGTGCGATGTGATTTTCTTTGTCCGCACACCATCTACGCTCTGTCTACACAGCATCAACATATATACTAAAAAGACAGCATTGCATAACCAAATTAAGCATACAATTACAGAAGTGACTACACACATAACATTTGCACACACCAAAGTAAGCAATTACATGCATACTAAAGTACGAGAAACGAGGATCTAATCATCTACTTATTGTTGCGACGACCCTTGCCATTGCTTTGCTTCCAGCTAGATCCCTGGCCGTTTGGGGGAAGGAGGGACTTCCTCATGTCAACGATCCACCGGTACATGTCGTAGCTCGTGTACGCCTCCTTGGCCGCCTACACGACGTGACACTAGTACAAAACAGGGCTTTGGTCACAGGGCAGTATTCACATTAGTACCGGTTCAATCACGAACCGGGACTAATGTGAGCATTCGTCCCGGTTCGTGCGGCTAAGGCATTAGTCCCGGTTCACCTGGACCCTTCAGTCCGGGTTGGTGCCACGAACCGGGACTAAAGGGTGCGATGCCCATTAGTACCGGTTGGTGGCACCAACCGGGACTAAAGGTTAGACCTTTAGTCCCGGTTGGTGCCACCAACCGGTACTAATGGGCTTTGAGGCATTAGTACCGGTTCATGGCACGAACCGGTGCTAAAGGTCCCATTTTCAAACTCTACACCCCCCCCCCCCTGGACCGCCTTTTCAGTTTTAGAAAAGCCAAAAGAAAATGATGGAAATGTCAAAAAAATAAAATAAAGTAAGTTTCCCATGTGATATGTGGTCTAGTTGTTTGGAAAAGTAACAAATATGAATTTCGACTTTATTTGCGAAATCTCTCTGGAATTTCTTAAAATGGGCATAACTTTTGCATAAGAACTCGGATGAAAAAGTTTTTTATATGAAAAATCATCTACTCGAAAAGTTACATCCGAACTTAACCGGGGGAACCTCGTTAAACATTTTCAAGATCCTCAAAAACCTAACAGAAAAAAAGATACGGGGCTTTTAAGATCTGGAGAGGCAAAAAAATTCAAAAAAATTCAAATTGTGGTCAAACTGTGGTCAAACAATGGTCAAACTAGTTATTCTAGAATATTAGTGTTACTAAATAATTATTTCAGTTTTTCTGAATTTTGGTCAAATCTGGTCAAACTGTGGTCAAACAATGGTCAAACTAATTATTCCAGAAATATTAGTGTTACTAAATAATTATTGTTTTTTAAAACAATAGTTTCAAACTCAAATAGTGAAATGTGTCACTTCATGCTCAAGCTAAATTCCTGAGGGTTAATAGAATTGACATCTTACTATTGTCAGGAAAACAACAAGTGCAGACTTGGAAACGAGGGAGAATAGAACCCGGAAGTTAAGCGTGCTCAGGCTGGAGTAGTGAGAGGATGGGTGACCGTCCGGGAAGTTAGATGATTTGGAATGATGAGGGGTGATTAGAGATTAGAGGATAAATTGAGCAGTGATGAGGGGTGGTGATTAGAGATTAGAGGTTAAAGTAATTCAGAAATTTGAAAATAAAAAAAATTAAAAAAAAATTTCAAAAAAAAATATCATAAAATTTCCTTTAGTCCCGGTTGGTAACTCCAGGCTGCGTCCACGTGGACGACATTTAGTCCCGGTTCGTGTAAGAACCGGGACTAAAGGGGGGAGGCATTAGTAACGACCATTTAGTCCCGATTCAAAAACCGGGACTAAAGGCCCTTACCAACCGGGACAAAAGCCCCCTTTTCTACTAGTGTGAGCTTTGTCGAGTTTCTCCATCCAGGCCGAGTGCCAGGCATGCTTGTCCTTGTTGCACGAATCCGTCATGTCTCTATAGTAGGGGTCGATGATGGCCTCGGCGAGGTGAACCAGTGAGTCCTTCTCATGTTCCTTGCTGCCCCAGATCTTGTATTGGCCCTGGATGTCGACAAGATTCTGGCAGGTGATGCCCGAACTCTCGAGCGCCTTCACATTGTTGGTGATGTTCACCGTAGCGAACATGTAGTGGGGGCTGTTGACAAACCTGGCGAAACGCTCGCAAGACCTTGTGGCCAGGCAGTAGTGGTAGATGAGGACATGGTGGCGCACGCACATCTTGGCGACGGCGACCTTGGGATGAGACCCGACATGAGCGTGGGTGTACTCGAGGTCGAACCCGACCACCTTGTACTTCTCCTCGGCAAGCAACAACTCCATGATGTTGATGGAGTGCTCCGCCCAGACCGGGTCGTTGGTGTACACCACCGAGAGGTCCATGAACCTTCTGTGGGTGTCCACCACGGCACGCATGGTGAATTGCTGCTCGTCGTCGATAGCCGCTCGGAGCGCCATTGGAGTCGACCAGGATACCCTCTAAGAATTTCTCTAGGTGGGTGTGCTTCTTGCAATGGTGGGGCGCGATCGAAAGGTTGAAGAGACACAAGGGTAGGTTAAATGGCCGCTGTAATAATAAATGGGGTTCGGCCGGCCTGTAATCGTCACATCTTGTCACGACGTTCATAGCGGAGGACTCCAGAATCCAGTGCACGTTTGACAACACTGCACCCCAGGTGTGGACACTCGAGTGCTATAATTAATTTTGCGCTCTACGGTGCACATGGTGGAAGAAACCAACTGTGTGCAATAATGTCGAAGATCGCAGTCGAGTTAGCTATATAGATCGTGTTCTATGAGGTCGACAAGGTAAACTTATTTGAGAAGGGTTAATAAAATCTAAGACCATTGCATATTAAGGTCAAAATAGTGCTAGCAATATACGAGTCTCATACGATGCCATTTCAAAGATTGTACCACAAAAGCTCGAAATGTTACAAGGTTCAAATTCCAGAGTTATATGGCTCAAATTCAAAGATTACAAGGTTCAAAATGATATTAGAAATGAAATTCAGCTCATCAGCTACAAACGCTCGTGCTGATGCGCTGAACATGGATATCAGAGAGGTTCAAACTAATATCACCGCTTCTAAGTCTGGCTTCGAAACCTCACAATTTTTGCAACGGGGCAGCCACTGAGAAGTCATGTATGGGGTTGACCTGATGACTTCTGATTACTCTGTCATCTGAAGTTCCAAAATGAAATTCAGCATTTTTGGAGCCTACTCCATTCTACCGCAGGCGCCGGCGCTGATCAACAGACCATTCATTTTTGCAAAATAAATGTCGGGCAAAACTCATTTCCTTCAGCACCCTTGCTCTAAGAACAAAGAACCTGGCGAATATAATCTCCGATAAGGTCCCTAGGTAGGAGTTCAAAGTAATTTCTGAGAGATGCATATCTAGGCATTCGACGTGATTGTTATATTGTAGTGCCTACATGCAGTTTTGAACATTACTACAGGACTAGCTATTTGGTTTGCAGGATTTGTAAAATGCACTAACATGCCATCTTTGACCTGACATGATTAACATGGCATTTGATTACATTCTAGAAAAATGTAGCCTTCTTCACAAGAGGTTGGAGTGGATGAAAAGTTCCCTAAGAAAACTGGTACAGATGAATGCAAAGGAGAAATGCTTATTGATTGTAGCCATATGGATCAAGCAACCAATATGGCGGGGGGCATGTATGTACTGAAATCCTCCAAAAGAACCTTCAGAAATCATAGTACATTGTCATTATAAACTTGGAAAAATGTGTCACAAATTGAACTCCCTTATGGTTAACATTTAATAGGAAAGGAACATCACCTAGACATATAGCTTCTCCAGGCACGGAAAGCATCTCCGGAAACTGACAACTTGCTCCAGATCGGGCCTGATAGATTCTAGTGCCAAGACCTTCACTGTGTGCAGTTTCGGGGTCAAGCTTGTCGGAATCATTTTCTGAATGACAGACGAACAAACATCTTCAAACTTAGAAATAATGTTAATTTGTAGAATGAGAGGTAGAAGGCGGGTGTACCTTAAGGGGTGTGGATCCAATAACAAGTTCGGAGTATTTGTCAGACGAGTAGCCCACCACTGTCAATTTCGGCGCAAAAATGACATTGATTCTTGTTGGACCATGTTGATCAACTACAAGTAATCTCTCAAGTGCAGGTGTGTCCTGGATGACCATACCATGGTCCACCTTTTATGATGTCTTCCTGCCGCACCAGTGATAACCCACAAGTATAGGGGATCGCAACAGTTTTCGAGGGTAGAGTATTGAACCCAAATTTATTGATTCAACACAAGGGGAGCCAAAGAATATTCTCAAGTATTAGCAGCTGAATTGTCAATTAAACCACACCTGGAAGACTTAGTATCTGCAGCAAAATATTTAGTAGCAAAGTAATATAGAAGTAACGGTAACAGTGGCAGAAGTTACAGTAGCAGTTTTGTAATAATTGTAAAAGTAGCAACGGTAAAGTAACTAAGCAAAGATCAATAGGTGAAAAGCTCGTAGGCATTGGATCAGTGATGGATAATTATGTCGGATGCAATTCTTCATGCAACAGTTATAAGCTAGGGTGACATAGAACTAGCTCCAGTTCATCAATGTAATGTAGGCATGTATTCCGAATATAGTCATACGTGCTTATGGAAAAGAACTTGCATGACATCTTTTGTCCTACCCTCCCGTGGCAGCGGGACACTATTGGAAACTAAGGGATATTAAGGCCTCCTTTTAATAGAGTACCGGACCAAAGCATTAACACTTAGTGAATACATGAACTCCTAAAACTACGGTCATCACTGGGAGTGGTCCCGATTATTGTCACTTCAGGGTTGCCGGATCATAACACATAGTAGGTGACTATAGACTTGTAAGATAGGACCAAGAACCAACATATATTCATGAAAACATAATAGGTTCAGATCTGAAATGATGGCACTCGGGCCCTAGTTACAAGCATTAAGCATAGCAAAGTCATAGCAACATCAATCTCAGAACATAGTGGATACTAGGGATCAAACCCTAACAAAACTAACTCGATTAGATGGTGAATCACATACAACCCATCACCGTCCAGCAAGCCTACGATGGAATTACTCACACACGGTGGTGAGCATCATGAAATTGGTGATGGAGGAAGGTTGATGATGACAATGGCGACGGATTCCCCCCTCCGGAGCCCCGAACGGACTCCAGATCAGCCCTCCCGAGAGAGATTAGGGCTTGGCGGCGGCTCCATATTGTAAAACGCGATGAACCCTTCTCTCTGATTCCCCCCCGAACGTGAATATATAGAGTTGGCGTTGAGTTCAGTGGAGCTCCAGGGGGGCCACGAGGCAGGGGCGTGCCCAGGGGGGTAGGCACACCCCCCACCCTCGTGGACAGGGTGTGGGCCCCCTGGTCTTGATTCTTTCGCCAGTATTTTTTATTAATTCCAAAAATATTCTCCGTGAAGTTTCAGGTCATTTCGAGAACTTTTATTTCTACACAAAAATAACACCATGGCAATTCTGCTGAAAACAGCGCCTGTCCGGGTTAGTTCCATTCAAATCATGCAAGTTAGAGTCCAAAACAAGGGCAAAAGTGTTTGGAAAAGTAGATACGACGGAGACGTATCAACTCCCCCAAGCTTAAACCTTTGCTTGTCTTCAAGCAATTCAGTTGACAAACTGAAAGTGATAAAGAAAAACTTTTACAAACTCTGTTTGCTCTTGTTGTTGTAAATATGTAAAGCCAGCATTCAAGTTTTCAGCAAAGATTATGAACTAACCATATTCACAATAACATTTAGGTCTCATGTTTATTCATATCTGTGGCATAATCAACTAGCGAGCAATAATAATAAATCTAGGATGACAACACTTTCCAAAAACAATCATGATATGATATAACAAGATGGTATCTCGCTAGCCCTTTCTGAGACCAAAAAACATAAATGCAGAGCACCTCTGAAGATCAAGGACTGACTAAACATTGTAACTCATGGTAAAAGAGATCTAGTAATAGTCATACCCAATATAAATTAATAATAATGGATGCAAATGACAGCGGTGCTCTCCAGCTGGTTCTTTTTAATAAGAGGATGATGACTCAACATAAAAGTAAATAGATAGACGCTTCGTAGAGGGAAGCAGGGATTTGTAGAGGTGCCAGAGCTCGGATTTGAAATAGAGATAAATAATATTTTGAGCGGCATACTTTCATTATCAACATAACAACCGAGAGATCTTGATATCTTCCATGCTACACACATTATAGGCGTTTCCCAAGCAGAATGGTAAATTTTACACTCCCCCACCACCAACAAGCATCAATCCATGGCTTGCTCGAAACAACGAGTGCTTCCAACTAGCAACAGCCCTGGGGGAGTTTTGCTTGCAATTATTTCGATTTGATTTGCTTAGAGCATGGGACTGGGCATCCCGGTGACCAGCCATTTTCTCGTGAGTGAGGAGCGGAGTCCACTCGTCTTGAGAATAACCTGCCTAGAATGGAAGATACAGACAACCCTAGTTGATACATGAGCTATTCGAGCATGCAAAACAGAATTTCATTTGAAGGTTTAGAGTTTGGCACATACAAATTTACTTGGAACGGCAGGTAGATACCACATATAGGAAGGTATTGTGGACTCATATGGAATAACTTTGGGGTTTATGGAAGTGGATGCACAAGCAATATTCCGGCTTAGTACAAGTGAAGGCTAGAAAAGACTGGGAAGCGACCAACTAGAGAGCGACAACAGTCATGAAGATGCATTAAAATTAATAAAAATTGAGTGCAAGCATGAGTAGGATATAATCCACCATGAACATAAATATCGTGGAGGCCATGTTGATTTTGTTTCAACTACATGCGTGAACATGTGCCAAGTCAAGTCACTCGAATTGTCCAATGGAGGATACCACCCTATCATACCACATCACAGCTATTTTAATAGCATGTTGGCACGCAAGGTAAACCATTATAAACTCCTAGCTAATTAAGCATGGCATAAGCAACTATAATCTCTAATTGTCATTGCAAACATGTTTCATTCATATTAGGCTGAATCAGGAATGATGAACTAATCATATTTACAAAAACAAGAGAGGTTGAGTTCATACCAGCTTCTCTCATCTCAATCAGTCCATCATATATCGTCATTATTGCCTTTCACTTGGACGACCGAACGGTGTGGATAATAACAATAGTGCACGTGCAATTGGACTAAGCTGGAATCTGCAGGCATTTTAATACACAGGAGAAGACAAGGTAATATGGGCTCTTTGTTAAATCAACAATAATGCATATAGGAGCCTCTTCAACATTTTCATTATGGTCTTCTCCTCTCGACCACCAAAGAAAAGAAAAGAAAATAAAACTATTTACACGGGAAAGCTCCCAACAAGCAAAAGAAGAACAAGAAATATTTTTGGGTTTTCTTTTTAATTACTACTACTACAGGCATGGAAAGTAAACTAACTAAAAGCTTCAACTAATTTTTTGGTTTTTCCTAAGGCTTTTCGAACACACAAGAAGAAGACTAGAAAAGAAAATAAACTTGCATGTATAGTACAATGAAAAAGTATGAGCACCGACAACTAGAATGAATGTGTGAACATGAATGTAATGTCGGTGAGAAATACATACTCCCCCAAGCTTAGGCTTTTGGCCTAAGTTGGTCTAGGGCCACACTGGCCTGGCGGATATCCAAAGTTGTAGCTGGGGTCGTACTGAGATGCAGCAGCTATTGCCTCATGAGCTGCCCCTTGGAGGCGAGCTGCCTCCGTCCTCCTCTTATACTCATTCGCCTCCTCCCTGGCTATAATATACCTCCCTTTTGCCTGAAAGTCAAAGAAAGTAGGAGCAGGAAGAGCAACATGGATAGTGCGGCGCCTGTCACACATTAGTCGTTACTGGAGAGGCTGTTCATTCCTGTCAATAAACTGATAGCGAACCATAGCATCATAATCTGGATAAGCGGGAGGCAATTCCATATCACTTTCCTGTATGGGTATCTCAAGAAAATTAGCCACACAGGTTGCATAAATCCCACCAAAAATGTCTCCACTTAAACCATTATTATGCAACCTTCGTGCAACAATGGCCCCCAAGTTATATTGTTTATCTCCTAATACGACACTCTTGAGAACACTAAGGTCAGGAACACACATGTGACATGCCTCGTCCTTACTGTTTATGCATCTACCTATAAAGAGAGCAAAATAATGTATAGCCGGAAAATGAATGCTCCCTATGGTAGCTTGTGTTATCTCTCTAGATTCACCAATAGTGATACTAGCAAGAAAATCTTTAAACTCAGATTTGCGAGGTTCACTAGCACTACCCCATTGTGGAAGTTTACAAGCAGTATTAAAATCTTCTAAGTCCATAGTATAAGATTTACCATAGAGATCAAATAGGACAGTGTGAGAATTGCGTGTAGATGTAAATTTGAACCTTCTCACAAAGGAATCAGTTAGGTGATAATACTGAGGGCACATATCTAGCATCAAGCCTTCGAGTTCAGCATTACGCACATATGCATCAAATTCCTCCTTAATTCCTGCTTGGACCATGAAATGTTCTGACGGCCATTCAGAAGGCCGCACTTGAGCTTCTCTTGGTAGGTCATGGTCCGGCGCACGTATTGCGGGCCTGGGTCCTTCCTTCCTTGAAGAACCACCTTGTTACATTTTCCTAAACATATTTCTTCCAGTGTAAAATTTCTGAAAATTTTAGTAACTCAAAATAAAAGTGAACCAAACTCAACAAAATTGATAGCAACTACTCCCACAAGTGCCTAGAGACTATATCATGCATTAGAACTACTTGGGACCAAATAAATTTGACATGCAAGCTCAAGAACAGGGTCACCTAGGCAGCAAAAATTTGCAATGAATAAAGCACTAGAACAACAACTAATTGGACCATTGGAGGAGTCACATACCGAAGAACAATCTCCCAAAGAGGTTTTGTGAGTGGAGGTTTGAGCAAGCAGATCGAAAATCGCAGCAAGATGAGCTAGAACTCGTGCTTGAGCTGGTTGGTGATTTTTTTGGGAGGAAGAAGGAGTGTGTGGGTGCAGGAATAAGTGGAGGGGGCCACTAGGGGCCCACGAGGCAGGGGGCGCGCCCTAGGGGGGTGGGCGCGCCCTGGACCCTCGTGGCCAAGTGATTGCTCCCCCTGATGTGTTCTCACTAACAAATATTCTCAAATATTCTAGAAAAGTCATATTTCATTTTCAGGGCATTTGGAGAACTTTTATTTTTGGGGTATTTTTTATTGCAAGGATAATTCAGAAAACAGACAGAAAATACTATTTTTGCTTTATTTAATCTAAATAATAGAAAGTAAAAGGAGGGTACAGAAGGTTGTGCTTTCAAACTTCATCCATCTCATGCTCATCAAAAGGAATCCACTAACAAGGTTGATCAAGTCTTGTTAACAAACTCTTTTCCAATAACATGGAAGTGGAGAAATTTCGAATAACACTAGGTTACCTCAATGGGGATATGCACATCCCCAACAATAATAATATCATATCTCTTCTTGACAGTAGGAAGAGGAAATTCAAAACCTCCAATATTAATAGTTGAAACTTTTCCAATAGAATTGACACTGTGGACTTGAGGTTGTTTCCTCGGAAAGTGTACCGTATGCTCATTACCATTAACATGAAAAGTGATATTGCCTTTTTTGCAATCAATAACAGCCCCTGCGGTATTCAAAAAGGGTCTAGCAAGGATAATCGACATACTATCATCCTCGGGAATATCAAGAATAACAAAGTCCGTTAAAATAGTAACGTTTGCAACCACAACAGGCACATCCTCACAAATACCGACAGGTATAGCGGTTGATTTATCGGCCATTTGCAAAGATATTTCAGTAGGTGTCAACTTATTCAAATCAAGTCTACAATATAAAGAGAGAGGCATAACACTAACACCGGCTCCAAGATCACATAAAGCAGTTTTAACGTAGTTTCTTTTAATGGAGAATGGTATAGTTGGTACTCCTGGATCTCCTAGTTTCTTATGTGTTCCACCTTTAAAAGTATAATTAGCAAGCATGGTGGAAAATTTAGGTTCCGGTGTCTTTCTTTTATTTGTCACAATATCTTTCATGTACTTAGCATAAGGATTCATTTTAAGCATACAGTCAAACGCATACGCAAAAAGATAGGTCTAATCATTTCAACAAAGCGCTCAAAATCCTCATCATCCTTTTTCTTGGATGGTTTGGGAGGAAAAGGCATGGGTTTCTGAACCCATGGTTCTCTTTCTTTACCGTGCTTCCTAGCAACGAAGTCTCTCTTATCATAATGTTGATTCTTTGATTGTGGGTTATCAAGATCAACAGCAGGTTCAATTTCTACATCATTTTCATTCTAGGTTGAGCATCAACATGAACATCATCATTAATATTATCACTAGGTTCATGCTCATCACCAGATTGTGTTTCAGCATCAGAAATAGAAATATCGTTGGGATTATCAGGTGTGTCAACAACAGGTTCACTAGAAGCATGCAAAGTCCTATCATTTTTCTTTTTCTTCTTTTTAGAAGGAGTAGGTGCATCAACATTAGTTCTCTGAGAATCTTGGTCAATTCTCTTGGGGTGGCCCTCAGGATACAAAGGTTCTTGAATCATTCTACCCCCTCTAGTCACAACTCTAACAACATTACATTTTTCTTATTATTTAATTCATTGAGCAAATCATTTTGAGCTTTAAGCACTTATTCTACTTGTGTGGTAACCATAGAAGCATGTTTACTAATGAGTTTAAGTTCACCTTTAACTCTAGACATATAATCACTCAAGTGTTCAATCATATAAGCATTACGTTTCAATTGTCTACCAACATAAGCATTGAAGTTTTCTTGTTTAAGAATAAAATCGTCAAACTCATCCAAGCACTGGCTAGCAAACTTAGTAGACAGGATTTCTGCTTTATCATATCTATAGAGAGAATTTACCTCTACTACATGTGTCGGGTTGTCAAGACCATGTATTTCTTCAATAGGTGGTAAATTCTTAACATCTTCAGCTTTAATACCATTTTCTTTCATAGATTTCTTTGCCTCTTGCATATCTTCAGGACTGAGAAATAGAATACCCCTTTTCTTTGGAGTTGGCTTAGGAGTTGGTTCAGGAAGTGTCCAATTATTTTCATTAGTCAACATATTATTCAATAGCAATTCAGCTTGATCGACAGTTCTTTCCCTGAAAACACAACCAGCACAACTATCCAGGTGGTCTTTGGAAGCATCGGTTAGTCCATTATAAAAGATATCAAGTATTTCATTTTCTTGAGAGGATGATCAGGCAAAGCATTAAGTAATTGGAGAAGCCTCCCCCAAACTTGGGAGACTCTCTTCTTCAATTTGCACAAAATTATATATTTCCCTTAAAGCAGCTTGTTTCTTATGAGCTGGGGAATATTTAGCAGAGAAGTAATAAATCATATCATGGGGACTACGCACACAACCAGGATCAAGAGAATTAAACCATGTTTTAGCATCACCCTTTAATGAGAACGGAAATAATTGAAGGATATAGAAGTAGCGAGTTTTCTCATCATTAGTGAATAGGGTGTCTATATAATTTAATTTAGTAAGATGTGCCACAACAATTTCAGATTCATAGCAATAAAAAGGATCCGATTCAACCAAAGTAATTATCTCAGGATCAACAGAGAAATCATAATCCTTATCAGTAACGCAAATAGGTGAAGTAGCAAAAGCAGGGTCATATTTCATTCTAGCATTCAAAGATTTTTCTTTCAGCTTAGCTAACAATTTCTTAAGATCATATCTATCATTGCAAGCAAGAAAGTCTCTAGCTGTTTCTTCATCCATAACTTAACCCTCAGGCACAACAGGCAATTCATATCTAGGGGGAGAATCTTCATCATCACTTTCATCAATATTATCAGTTTCAATAATTTGATTCTCTCTAGCCCTAGCAAGTTGTTCATCAAGAAATTCAGCTAGTGGCACAGTCGTATCAAGCATAGGAGTAGTTTCGTCATAAGTATCATGCAAAGCAGAAGTGGCATCATCAATAACATACGACATATCATAATTAATAGCAGAGGCAGGTTTAAGCGTCTCAAGCTTACTCAAAACAGAAGTTGAATCAAGTGCAGAGCTAGATGGCAGTTCCTTACCTCCCCTCGTAGTTGAGGGAAAAATCTTAGTTCTTTCGTCTTTCAAGTTCCTCATAGTGACCAGCAGATACAAATCCCAAGTGACTCAAAGAATAGAGCTATGCTCCCCGGCAACGGCGCCAGAAAATAGTCTTGATAACCCACAAGTATAGTGGATCGTAACAGTTTTCGAGGGTAGAGTATTCAACCCAAATTTATTGATTCGACACAAGGGGAGCCAAAGAATATTCTCAAGTATTAGCAGTTGAGTTGTCAATTTCACCACACCTGGAAGACTTAGTATCTGCAGGAAAGTATTTAGTAGCAAAGTAATATAGAAGTAACGGTAACGGTGGCAGAAGTAACAGTGGCAACGGTAAAGTAACTAAGCAAAGATCAATATGTGAAAAGCTCGTTGGCATTGGATCAGTGATGGATAATTATGTCGGATGCGATTCCTCATGCAACAGTTATAACCTAGGGTGACACAGAAGTAGCTCCAGTTCATAAATGTAATGTAGGCATCTATTCCGAATATAGTCATACGTGCTTATGGAAAAGAACTTGCATGACATCTTTTGTCCTACCCTCCCGTGGCAGTGGGGTCCTATTGGAAAATAAGGGATATTAAGGCCTCTTTTTAATAGAGCACCGGACCAAAGCATTAACACTTAGTGAATACATGAACTCCTCAAAATACGGTCATCACCGGGAGTGGTCCCGATTATTGTCACTTCGGGGTTGCCGGATCATAACACATAGTAGGTGACTATAGACTTGCAAGATAGGATGAAGAACCAACATATATTCATGAAAACATAATAGGTTCATATCTGAAATCATGGCACTCGGGCCCTAGTGACAAGTATTAAGCATAGCAAAGTCATAGCAACATCAATCTCAGAAAATAGTGGATACTAGCGATTAAACCCTAACAAAACTAACTCGATTACATGGTAAATCTCATCCAACCCATCACCGTCCAGCAAGCCTACGATGGAATTACTCACGCACGGCGGTCAGCATCATGAAATTGGTGATGGAGGAAGGTTGATGATGATGATGGCGACGGATTCCCCCCTCCAGAGCCCCGAACGGACTCCAGATCAGCCATCCCGAGAGAGATTAGGGCTTGGCGGCGGCTCCATATCGTAAAACGTGATGAATCCTTCTCTCTGATTTTTTTCTCACCGAAGGTGAATATATAGAGTTGGAGTTGAGGCCGGTGGAGCTCCAGGGGGCGCACGAGGTAGGGGCGCGACCAGGGGGGTAGGCGCGCCCCCCACCCTCGTGGACAGGGTGTGGGCCCCTGGTCTTGATTCTTTCGCCAATATTTTTTATTAATTCCAAAAATATTCTCCGGGAAGTTTCAGGTCATTCCGAGAACTTTTATTTCTGCACAAAAATAGCACCATGGCAATTCTGCTGAAAACAGCGTCAGTCCGGGTTAGTTCCATTCAAATCATGCAAGTTAGAGTGCAAAACAAGGGCAAAAGTGTTTGGAAAAGTAGATATGATGGAGACGTATCAACCGGCAACACACATAAATAGTCCGGAGAGTCATGGAGGTGATGTGGAAGGTACTCAACCCATTGATCGCCTGAAGATGAAGGTACTCGGGTGTAGTACAGCCACGGAGCAGGCGCTCCATGTCACCCTTTGAGAGGCAGACGGCGACGAGCTCGAGGTGCTTCAGTCATGGTAGAATAAGAGCGGGCGCGTCATTAAGGGCAGGAAATAGCAGTTCCTGAACTTGGGGATGCGTAATGTGGGCGCGAGGCGGAGTGCGGACGTTGGCAGCGACCGCATATGCCCATCATCATAAGTGAGCTCCTCAAGCTGATCTAGGGCGGGGGATCAGAACCAGTCGTCAAGCTTGGCTCGGTCCTTGCCGTTGGAACGGAACTTGCCCATTCTAAGGCCTTTGGTTGGGCCAAGGTGACTGCCGAGGATCTTGGAGAATGCATCCAACCTTTTGCGATACCGTTGGCAGAGCTCGTGGCTGTCGATGAGGTCGAGAGTGCTGGAGTTCCATAGAGGGCGCCACCGCCGGGAAAGGAGGGTTGTCCGCGCCCCATATTTGTTTGGGAGGAGGGAGATGATGACTCTCAACATATCATTGGGGAGGCTGCTGATTAAGTCTAAGCCTGCTAGAGTCGCTTGCGGTTCTAGCTCGCCCCGCCTCCGCTTGTTGGCAGCCCCATTCTCCACCTCCGGAGTCTCCTTGCAGTGGCGCTTTCTGATAGAAATGGGAGTACAGGGAATATTTACTTAAAACAGGGCAATAGAAAAGTGTATTGGTAACTAGAAGTTATTAGTTAGGAATATAGTAAGATAAGGGAATAAAAATTGGTTGCTTAAATACTACACAATTCATTTGACATTGCTGGGTAAGTCAACATATGCAGATAGTTGAAAAGAAAACTTACTTCGAACAAAGTCTGGACAGATGATTTTGTCGGGGAAGTTAGCATATATCTCATGACCAAGCCCTTCTATGTGCAGTGCAATTTTAGTGCCAGCTTTCAGTACATAAAACTTTGCAATTTCATTCCAAAAGCCAGTGCCAGAATAGGAGTCACCACGTTCATCATATCTTACAGTAGCAACGATTGTAAATTCATGGTTTGTGCGCAGTATGACATTCGTGGAGCCTTGATGTATGTAAAGGGAAAAATTGTGCACTACATTATCTGTTGCATAGCGAGGGATGTCCTGCAAAAATGGTAGGGTTGTTAAAGAAAATATGGTAACATGCAAACATGGGCCCAAATTGAAAGACTGTACAACAGTTGAAATCGAAGGACAAAAGTGTATAATTAAACAGATAGGGTAAACATGATGTCATGGAAATATGAGAGTAATCGAAAGAACAATACATCATTAATTTGCCTAATATAGAAAGAAAAGGGGAAAAAAATCCCCTTTGATGTATATGGTGCATGTGGCACCTTTTATCCAAATGTAGCATTATTTAGAATATGTTCAGGAAAGGAGGCCATGCCAATCGATTTAGGGTGAGATTGAACATACCGCGCGCGTCCTCAAGTTATCTGGTACGATGAGATGGAATCTCTGGCGGCGGTTGCCATGTCCTGAAGTATCGGCGCACTGTACATTCTATGAATGAAAGAAAACCCTCAAATCAGCTCGAATAAAAATGAATTCACGGTGATTCCGCTGGGTGATTAAACGAGGCGGATGAACTGGGATAAGAGATGAGATAATATCTCGTTAAATTAGTTACCTTGTCTTCCATGAGAAAGAACCCCCAGTACGGCAGATTCCACAACTGAGCGGAGTTGGGTCGACCGCGAGCGGCGTCGAGAAAGTCGATGGCGAGAGGCGGCGGCAAGCGGAAGTGGCGAAATGCGGTGGGCTTTGTCGGAGGCGTCGAGGTAAGTGTTTACCGCCGCAATAGGCGGTACCATGGCATAGATGCGGAGGAGCTTGTGTAGGTGTGAATGGGGAACGTACCGGAGGGGCCGAGGTGGGTGGCGGTTGGGGTGAGGGTTTTTGTGACGTGGGCATGGTGAGGGTTTTCTTTTTACTTTTTTGAATTGGGTGGTGAGGGTTTTCTGTCCCACAAAGAATTTTGGGGGCGACGGTTTGCTAGAGCGAACCGTGTGTGATTGACGCAGCAGGCAAAATGATAGTCATTGCACATGGTTCCAATTTTGGGAACCATGTGTGATTGACGTACTACCTCCGTCCTGGTTTATTGGTCCCCGTTGTAATTTTTACCAAAATTTGGCGAAATGTTTAACATACTCAGACATAGATAATAAGCGCACACGTACATAAGCATAGTTCAACCATACGTACATAGTTCAACCGTCATTAAGCATACTCAAGCGTACATAGTTCGATCCATCCCACATCTCATCTCACATGCGGCCGACACGATCCTGAAGGTTCTCCAGGTACTCGGCGTACGCGTCGTGCGCCACCCTGTGAGAATACTTCTGCTTGAAGGAGCTAATGGCCCGTCCTCTTGCATGCGCAAGAACACTTAGATACGCGTCATGAATCTTGTGGTTGCAAAATGGGCATCCATAGCCGTCGTTCCAGGTCCTAATATGGCTATTATGCATTCCCGCATAAAGCTCCATCAGAATTCGCCTCTTGTTCCTCCTCTGGGCATCTTCATTCTTGCTGTCCACATCGTCAGACAGCACCTATACATATAGTAAAACAAATTTGGCATCAAATCACTGATTACATGCTATGAAGTAGGATTAGGAATTTATGGCTATTTATTTATACATATTCAGAGATTATGGTTCGATTTTTAAGCACAGTCGTCTATGTACAAACCAATCTTGAAGAAAATAGTGGCACAAACATATGTAGGTCATTCAAAATCAATTGTCAAGTCCTGGCTAGGAATTATTAGCACGAACACTAACCCTAGTCGGATTACTAGCAGAAATCATTTGCACAGATGAAACAACTAATCACTTATCACCTGTACCATTCAAACAATCAATACACTACACGGATCTAACGAAACTTACTCAGATTTCATGGATTGGGAGAACATAACCACATGATTTCTATTCCAAAAAGGGGGAGGCAGGAGTAACCAGAGAAACCCTATGATCTATTTGACACATAAATGGGTATAGATGACTAACCAGCTGTCCGTCGTCGTCGGAGTCTTCGCCAAAGTGGTCGTCGGAGTCGGTGTGGAACTCCACCTCCAGCTGTGGATGCTCGACACCGTCGACGACGTCAGGGTGCAGCGATAACTCGCAGGCGGTGATGGCAACCTCTGTCTCCATCTCCACGCTTTGTCTCCCATGCTTTAGTAGCCCCGGCGTCGCCACTCCCTCCGATGGGGCGCTTCGGCGGCATCCTCATACACTGACGGCTTTGAGGATTGAGAGCGGCGTCGAGGTTGCAAGAGGAGAGAGAGGATTGTGTGTGCGTAGCGAGGATGGGGGTGCGGCCGCTCGGGCGCACCATTAATATGGAGTAGTGGGAGTTGTGGGAGACAGGCGGACGACGGTTAAACTGATGGCTCGCCTCCCGGTGATTCTGCGCACCGGACTGTTGGCATGCCTACCAAAGTTTCAACAGCTACTCGCACGCCTCCCAATGACACTGCGCAGCGAGCCCGCCTCCGTCAATTCACACACTTGCATGCACGCCTCCCCATCTGCCTGCGCGGTGGACTGCTCGCATGCGTCCCGTCAACTCACGCCTGCTCGCACGCCACACGAGTCGCACGGCGGCACATATATTGTTTTTCTATTTGGATGATTAATGTTGCCGCTTTATTGCCTAACCGAAGGATGACACATATCCATTGTTGGTCTAATGCTCACGGTTCGAATAAATACTCCGTTTGGGATATTGGTTCCCAATTATTAATAATCTCCCGTCTGTAATTAGATAAAGATTACATCAAAATTGGTCTCAAATTTGACCAAAAAAAGTACAATGCCACTTTGCATTGGTGTCCATATGACAACGCGATATGTTTCATGAACTTCAAATAAGTTTTGGATGTACTAGAATTTAAAAATCAAGATTCTCGATGTTTGAAATTTGTTGCACGGGGAGTAAACATGCACCCAGTGAGACACATGTGTTTTTGCAAACCATTTAGGTTTTCTGTCACGTGTGCATGTAGCTCAAATTTTATTTTTGCACATTATACCCATAGAAAATCAATCAATCAATGTACTAAAACGTCTTAATGATCTATGTGAATTTTTTGATATTAAAACGTCTTAATGATCTATGTGGATTCGTGGTGTGTGTGTGTGGGTGTGCGCGTTTGGGGGTGGCGGGTGGCTCGCAGTAAACTACGAGTTGTGAGCCACCGTGTGGGTTGGCCGTTTTGTTAGGCAGGCTGGTGCCACATCAGAGTCGTGAGATCGTTATTTAAAAAATTACACAACCCTTTCATACATAAATGTTTTGGCCACATGGAGTCGTCCTACACGACACTCGATACTCGCGTGTGACGCTTTCTGTGGTCCCGCGAGGTCGTCGTCCATCACTTTGACGAATAGCCGGCAGTGAGGTTAATTTGACCAGCAAAGTATAATCTTTTTTGTTTGTGTTATGGTGGTATATGGTACGCATCGAAGAGGTGGGAGGGGACTAGCATCTATACTATACGTATACATCCGTGAACAAGTACACCTCACTCAGCGTCGGGACTTTTTGGTTACCTAGGCACGTGCCACATCAAAATTGTGAAATTGGTTATTCAAAGATCACACAACACCTTTGTGGGCCACATGCATACATATCCTAGCTAAGACACTCACGTGTGACGCTTCAATCTGTGGGCCCACGAGCCCATCGTCGATGCATGCATGCATGCATCACTTTGACCTACATCGGGAGAGGTTAATTAATTTCACCATCGATGAGGATTCTTTTGGGTTGTACATATATTACGGCAGGAGCATATAGTATGCGGTGAAGAGGGGGGAAGGGGACCATCATATGTAGTACGCTTAATATGAACCTCGCTCTCTGTGGGTGCATGGTTTACGGTTTTTGAGGCATGTGGCACATCAAAGTTGTGCATTTTGGGTATTCAACATATATATGTTTGGCCCACATGCAAAGCGGTGGTGGTTGTCCTCTCGCACCCACTTAAGCGGTTATCAGCGATATCGATGCTTTCCATCTATGGGCCCGCTTGGTCCATCACTTCTTTTTGCCTGACAACATGCGAGGTTAATTTGACTTAGGAGGGGATTATTATTTTTTCTCTGGGCTGACATGCATGATACACTTTGAGCACACACATATGCATGTGTACGCATGAATCCATCCCATCGACTTGAAGTGGCTAGTACAACGACACTATCATGAACCGATTTCGCTCTGTGTGGGGAGCTAGTGTATGATTTTTGACACAGGTGCCATATCAATGTTGTGTATTGAAACATGCATGCACGCATCACCTCCATACATATGCATGTAGTGGTTGCCTTCGAACGATACACTCCCTCGCATGGTTATCGGTGACAAGCCTATATATTCATGGGCCCGCGTGGACATCCATGATCACCTTAACCAACAACAACATAGGTTACCGTGGCGGATTCTTCATTTGGTTAGTGTTATCGTAGTATAGGTCATGGCGAGATTCAGACCTAATTAAGTTTGAGCGCATATACTATGCACACATGCATGCATGCATATATGAATCCCCGTCGTTGGCTTAAAGTGTGGTGTAACATACATATGCATCGTAAACCAAAACCTCACTCAGTGTGGGGATTTCTAGTTCAAAATCACGGTGCCACATCAAAGTTGTTCATTGTTACTCAAAAACACACCTCTCCATACATATGTTTGGGCCACACGCATGCAATGGTTGTCTTCGGGGACTAGCTACTTGCGTGATTATTAGCGAGCTAGCCCATCTCCGAAGTCGCATGGACGGACATCACTTTGACCAACAACAAGAGAGAGGTTGTACGACCAAGCTGGATTATTCTTGGTCCGTTTTACGATCCATCTTGGTGAGATATATCCCTCTCTGGCCCGCCGACTGAAAGTGT